>NC_133023.1:80750452-81019377 GCF_048564905.1 Vicugna pacos
TTACTGCCCTATGAACCCAGCAAAGAGGGGTTTTTGAAAATTGGTACTTTGATGACTAGGTTTTTTTTCCCCCAGAGCAAAGCTTCATCAATGGAATGAACCCTCAGCTCCTTTTCATGTGTATTGTCTCAAGTGATGCTCAGAGCAGTTCAGGAAATAGGTAGGACAAGTAATATCCCCACTTCACTGATGAGAAAACGAAGGCCTAGAGATTAATTGGCTTTCTCAAGATCATACAGTTAGAAAGTGAGGGCAGGAAATAAAACCTTAATCTTAAGATTCTGCTTTAAACAGGCGAATTTTTCTGTTTACTAGAAGGCTGTCTTAAGAGGCATGTGCCACCAAATCATACACAAGTTGTCTTTCAAATTCTAAGGAGGAAAACAAAATATTTATGGTAAATGTTTCCAGCTCGTGTGTTCGCTTTAGGTTGAATTCATCCTAATAGATAGAGCTGTATTTATTTTCTCATGCAGTCTGGAAACTCAGTACACACTTTCCAGTATAGTAGGGCCCTTTGTATAGTCTGCATGTGCATTTGAAGGACTATGGGGACGCGTCCAACCATTTGTGATGGCTACAGAGGTGTTTGGTTGTCTTGTTTTTATTTTTGTGGCCAACTATTAGTCATATTTACAGTTTCACTTGATTTGGGGCTCTTGACCTTCCCGATTATACTATTATCACAAAAGCAAAGTTTGTTCTGGTTTCTGGTGTCATTTTATGAACATGTTAATAGAGAAAAAAGAGACCTGAAAATTCGTCATCAACTTATTTGCCTCTATCCGGCAGACATCTCTGCTTCATCCCATTTTAACAATTATTGGTATTCCCCAAGGACCAGGGAAAATAGAACATGTTTAAAGACAAAATTACCAATTTCTGCTCACCCCAGCAATCATCAAATTAGTATACTGTGCCTGTAGTCACCCTTCTGCCCCTAATTCAGTATGCTAGCATTAGGGACTCATAGCACATCAGAATTTGTCTACAAGAACCTGGCAAACTGTCCATTGCCCACAGACTGATCACCAAGGCTACCTGAATTGTGAAACAAGAAGAAATCTTCCATCTTTTTAAGTTCTAGGGCGGGCCAGCCCTTGAAGTAAGTGCCTTTTATGACTTAGATTAGTTCTGTTGAGTGAGTTTCTATTAAATCATACCTGTTCCAGTGAAAAAAGATTGGGCAAATTGAGATAAATTGTTACAGTATTACTGAAGATAAAAATATTTTCTGCCCAGAGTAGCTCTCACTGCCCCTCTTCAAGTGGGTTTGTGTTTCTACTTTCAGAGCCTAATTCAATGCAGAGAGGCAGCAGAAGATTTGGTATTGGCGAAACTGGCTTCCCCAGTTACTTGCTGTGTGAGCTCAAGCAAGTTCCTTACCCTCTCTGTATTTCAGTTTCCTCATCTGTAAGATGCAGCTAATACCTACCTCATAGGGCTGTTAGAGGATTAAAGGAGAGGGATTAAAGGTGACGGCACTTAGTACATGCTGGGTAAAAAGAAGGTCATTGTTATATTTTAGAAGAGAAATATGAGTAAGCAGGGAGAGGAAAGGACGCAGAGTGTGGCCTAGCAAAGAGTTAACTTTAGCCCTCTTGGAGGTGTCTTTCCAAAAATTTCAACATGCTGACAACAGCCAATTGGATGGGTGTGTGTGTCTTTGCAAACAGAACGTGTAGATGCATGTCTTCATGCCTGGGCTGGCTGCTTCAAACTCTGATTATAGCCTAAGAACTAGAAAACAAATGTGTTTTCATTTGGGTGTTGAGGGTGGAGCCTCTGATACTACTTCTCAGCTGTGGCAGACACTCAGAATTTGCAGGGGTTCATTCTTTGCTAGACACCAAACACTTTTTTTTAAATTTTTTATCGTTTGGAAGATGAGAAGGGTCACTGCCCACGTAGGTCAATTGCAGATGATAGTAAAATAACATCATCAAGCTGAACCAGGGCTTTCCGGGCCACCAAATGGGTCTGTATATCCATATGATATGAGTCTTTATCTGCCATACTTCAGACTTATTCTTCACCTCCCAGTGCTCTTTCTCTCTCGTTTACTGCTGCAGGCAGTGCTAGCCCATTAGTGCTGTCCCTAGGAGAGTGGCTTGTAGTTCCCATTTGTTGCAACAGAAGGAGCACAGAGTTGATTGGGAGCCCCTGATACAGACTCTGCCACTGACCAGCTGTGTGAAATTAGCAAGCTCCGTCGGCTAACTGCTCTGCAGCTCACTGCCCTCCGCCTACCTCACAGGTGTATTGTGATGCTCCAAAGGAGTGGCGAAAGGAAAAATGTTCTGAAGTTTCTCAGCTTCCGTCTTACCACATATTTCATGGCTGGGAGAGAGACCCCCAGCTACTTAGGCCAGAATCTGTTAAGTTCTTGCATCCTCTCTGTCCCAACTCCATAACTGAGATGGGAATTCCAGTTGAAAAGTAAGGACAAACTGGAATTCAACCTGGTCCTAGGCTGGCAGGCAGGGATTTCTGCTCCTCTTTTCTCAAAGGCCACCGGGGAGTTTTCAGGATAGCAGCAAAGTCTTCATTTTGCCCCTACTGAGACTTGGAAGTGGCCTTCTTATAGATTCCCAAGGGCACATTTAATTCTGTTTTCATTCATTCCACAGTTAGGCTTCTTCCACACAATTAGGTTTTGAGTGTCTACTGCACTCCAGATACTGCATCTCTCAGAGATACCAAGGTAGACAAAATCACTTGAGCTCCCTGCCCTCTCGGACCTTCCAGTCTAGTGGCAGAAATAGCTGCGAAACATCTCCCAAAATGGTCCCTAGGTATCTGAACCCCCGCCTCTCAAAGGTGAACTCTTCACCTTCCCCCCAAGATCCTTCCTCCCTTAGGCATCCTAATGTCAGTGAAGAGCTCCACTCAGTCGCCCAATCAAGAAACCTTGGGAGTCATCCTTTGCACCTCACTCTGTCTTACCCACCAATTCCAATCTAGCATCAAGTCCTATTGTTTTTAGCCTCTGAAATATCTCTGAAATCTGTCTCATCCCTGTCTTCACTGCCATGAATTTAGTTCGGGTCGCCATTATTTCTCTCCCAGCAATCACAACGTCCTCGGTAGGTTCCCTGTCTCTGGTCTTGCTGCCCCATCCGCTCCCTTCCACTTGCGATGTGTCCAGAGGTGAAGCCGTATGAACTCGAGTAAGTCCCTTTCCCTTTCTGAGTTTCAGCTTCTCCATCCTAAATTGGATAATTTCCTAAGTCTTGTACGGCTCCCTTTTCTATGGTTCTGGGATCAGCTGATTCTTGATTGTACTCTAGTGCAGCTATCCAGACTGCCAAAGAAGATATTGCTATATCTGGGCCACTGGCTTCTGGGTGTGTATATCCGTTCATTTCATTTCTTCATTCAGCAAACATTTACTGCACACCCACTGTGTACGGGTCACTGTACTTAGCACGAGCGATTCAATTGGGAGTAAGACACAGGCCCTGTCATCAAGGAGCTCAATCTCTCAGGGTACAACTGGGCAACTTAGCCCATTCTATAGAGTTGGGGTAATCATGGAAGTTTCCCTGGAATAGCTGATATCTTGGTTGTAGCCTGAAGGATAAATATGAGCTAGCCAGGAGAACAAAGGCAGGTATAAAGGCCCTGAGGCAGGATGCTGGGAGAGAATAAAGCTAGATTGGAGGATGGCAGACCAATTGGGAGGCTGTGGCAACACTCCATGGACAAGGAACAAGGAAGTCTTGAATTAAGACCACAGAGGTAGAGAGAAGTGGACAGATTTGAGTTTTATTTTGGAGGTGGAATTAACAGTCCTTGCTGGTGAATTGAATGTGGAAAATGAGTGAAAGAGAGAGGTCATGGAGGTTACTTGGATTTCTGGCTTTATCAACTTTGTGGCTGGACGGCCATTTATTGAGTCAGTTCCATTAACTCTGGAGGAAGGAGCTGGTTTGGGGGATGAGATTGGGGAAACCATGAGGAGTTCAGCTTTGATCATGTTGAGTCTGAGTTGCAATATCCCAGTGGAGAAGTTTGGTAAGCCATTGGCTATAAGGATCTGGCACATGGAGAAAAGAAATTCAGTCTGGAGTTTCAAACTGGGGAGTCATTAGCATGTAGATGAGATCCCTTTAAGGAGAATAAGTGGACACTGAAGAGCTGAGTACCCAAGAGAACCAGGACATTAGTGCTAAGAGGGGAAATCCTCTCACAGCTACGGAGTGCCCATTCAGGCCTGGACACACATCTCTGCCCCAAAGAGAGTTGCTCAATGATATCTGTGCACCTCCCACTTAAACTGAACAGAGGGAGTATTAAGTACCCAATTGTAACTTCTCCATTTTACCATAAAGATACCTAAAGAAAGGGAACTGATAAGGGCATGCCATCTACCAGATGTTTTACATTCACTAACTCACTAAGAAGCTCCCAATAATCCTCCACTAGAGCTATCATTGGTTGGAGCTCTAGAGACTCAGAGTGGTTAAGTCACTTGCCCAGGGTCACACAGCTATTAAATGGCAGTAAAATCTGACTCCAGATCTGTCTGACTCCAGAGCCTGTACCATGAGACCACCTAACAGCATGGCACCACCTCTCGCGGTATAGCTTGAGCCTTCAGAAAGCCTGTGGACCCTCCATTTCCCTTCTGTGCTTCATAAACATCATTTGCATCCCCTAGCTTAACACTTTGCTCTCCATTAAAATACAAACCCCCCGGGGAGAAGTAAAGCACTAAGTTGTGTCAGTCATTTATGCCTCAGTGGGAATGAGTTTCAGATTCTCCCTTAGGAACAAATTTTAATTTTATAGGAGAAGGACACTGGAACCTTGAGGGACGGAGAAAAAGACAGAAATGGGCCTGGTGAGGAAAAGTCATCCCCCTCTTAGTTTCACGGTTCTACCGGGTCTGAGGCATGTGCTCTCAAGATTCTTCGATGCTATTTCTGCATATGTGTACTATATATGCAGACCCATTTCTGGGTCGGCTACCCCTAGGTATCTGGGGCTGGGGCATGGGTGTGGTCTGATCTAAAGTGACCTGAAACTGCACGCTGACTCCAACCCACCATGGTCAGCAGGAGGCAGCCAGCCCCTGGGCTGCAGTTGTGAAACTAGTGTCTGGCCTTAGGCACAAGCCCTACTTGTCCTCTTGAGAATTAGACCCTGATGTGCATATTTAAAATCCTGAGCAGATGGAGGCAGGAGAGCTTGTTGGAAAGACTTGGAGAAGTCCCTTCTGCCCTGTCTGGGTCTATTTGCCAAAATAAATGACATGTATCGGGGCAGGGCATTGGTCCAAGCCCATTGAAATTCTGCTAGCAGTCCAAACAGTGATGGTGTTTCAGATTGGTTCTATGAAATGATCAGTTAGGAAGAGAGAAACGATGGGTGAGCATCTGGCTATGGCAGCCTACTGATGGGGACAGTCCCAGGGGCGGGACGGGGGTGGGGGGCAGCCTCAAGGACCCCCCCTCCCCAGGACATCTGCCACTGGCAAACAGGGAAAGAGCCACACGCTGGCAGCAGGTGGTCCAGTTTAAGTCCCATGCCATTCCTCACTAGCTACGTGACCTAAACAAGTCCTTCCCCTTCTCTCAGCCTCCTTTTTCCCCCCATGTATAAAACAGAGCCTGGATGGAATGGTCTCTAAGGGCCCGTCCTGCTCGAACATTCTGTGACTTCTCTGACACTGGTTTGATTTCTTTTTCTCTGTAGTGGAAGAGGCCCACCCACCCACCTGCTTATCTGTAGCCGCTATGTTCTCACACTGACCTCTGCCGGCCATTCTGAAAACTGCCACCGATAGCCTCTAGGGATGAAAACAAACAAACAAACCAAAACAAAACAAAAAAAAAGCCGTTCATCATTTATTTTAGTGTTAAGCTTCAGCAGTACACTGGGCATGTGACAGAAACCCTATGTATTGGAGACAAGGGGAAAAGATCATAGAGCTATACGCACAGAGTAAGCAGAGACGGCTGACAAAGCAGCTCATGAAAGAAATGTCTCTCCATTTCTTTTCTTTGCCATCTTCATTTCTTCATGGTGCTCTGTGCCACTGTGTGAAAGAAAGGACCTCAGTGGTTGGGAAGGCTCCTGGTCTCGTATCCTGCCACTACTGGCTCCAGAAGGGGCTGGCACCATGCTGAAGAGGCAGTTCTGGGCCAGCAGGGCCTCAGAGGCCTCAACATATCCCACAGGCCTTGCCTCTGGCCATTAAACCTGAGAGGTTTCTAGCTGGGACCAGCCCAGAAGTACACCTTCCTCCAAGAGGGTACCATTTCAAATGCCCCTTTGGAAAGAGAATTTGAATTCAGACTCAAAGGATCCATGAGTTCTTTCGGAGGCTCACTTTAAGCTCTCTGGCCGGGACGGCAGAGTGAATGGAGTCGGTGATGTGACTGTGGCAAATGCAGCATGCCTTCCCAGCCAAGAGAAAGGGAGCGGGCTGTGGAACCCACCCTTTCTGGATGGAATCAGACTTCCTGTGAAGTCCAGCCCTAGAACTGCCTCACCCCTGTGTCTCTTTGCTGGTTCTTGCTGAGCATGCACTCACAAAGGCAAGAGACCAGGGCTGGAGTGTGCCCAGCCATGCACTGCTCAGGCTCTAGTGACGTGAGCAAAATGGGAACGGGGCCACCCCACAGTCTGCCCTCTCGATAGCTGTTCACTGGTTTCTCATGCTCTCCACCTCCCTTCCCTTGGTGCGCAAAAGCTTTGGGCAGGGCTCAGATTTGGGTCAAGCATTCAGTGCCCTGACTTCATCTCCACTGCTAGTAATAACATGGTCTCAGCCAGCCTGTCCTGCCCCCCCATCCTCCCACCAACCAGTTCGCTCCTCCCCCAACAGCTGGTTCTTATCCGTCTCCCTTGTTCCAGCCTCAGGCTGGCTGCCCTGGCCTCATGCTGACACACATATGTTCTCCTGAACGCTCGTTGATGAGTTTCAGCCCTGAAACACCGTCTCCCATCCCTTCTCCATCCCCAGATCTCTAAGAGTTCCCCATTTCCTGCCACACCAAGTCTTCAACTTTCTTGTCTTGCTTTCCAGGCCTACTTCAGTTGGGGTTCATTTAGCCTTTCCAGTGTGGCCATGGCCCACGCCACCCCACCACCCCCTTCAGCCATGGACAGAATATAAGCATCCCGCAAAGCATCCATGGCCGGCCCCGCCTTTGTGTTCCTGCAGCGCTTACACTTCGTTCCAGACTTTAACTATTTGCTATGGTTTTGTGTACGTTAGTCTCGAAAGCGAGGCCCACATTTTCAACTTCTTTGTTAATCTTCAATAGCACCCCAGCACTATTTTTTTAAGTATTGTTCTTTCAGTTTCATATATGTGTGTGTGTATATACATGCATATGTATCTATGTGTATATAGACAGTTAGATAGTAAAAACTTATAAGCGTAATAAGTAACAGAATCATTGTAAACAAAATTCCCACAATAGGAGGTAAGAGCATAAAAGGTGGCAGTTCCCCTCCCACCCCATTGTTCCCCGAAATAAGCCTGTGAAACAGTCTGCAACCTAACGCCCTCTGTTGGTTCTGTTGGGGGTCAAGAAAGGTTGAGTGGTGGGTGGTACCCCCCAAAGAATTGCACCTCCTTGGGAGGAGCATCTTTTACTTCTTTGCAAGAGTCCTAGGTTAGGTCCCCGTGGGCCTGATTGACACTGGAAATTTTACTCTAAAGGCCCCACATAGCTGACAGCCACTTGTCTCTCCAGTACGTGATTCTAACCACTGCAGAAAGCATCTGTCCTCTCTTCAGCCCTTTTAAAAGTCAGCCTCGAGGGTGAATATTAAAGGGCACATTTAATGGACTTTACTCAGAGGTTTTCACAGATCCATAGGAAATTGCACAGTCAAGAAAGGGGCTGAGAGGCGGAGACGGGGAAGTGTTTATGAAAATAGGCTCTCTACCTGGTACAGTGTTGTGTTCTCTGAGAGTTAATGCACATTACTAATGCTTTTCATTTTTCTGCCAAGAAAATTCAGTCCCTACTGGGATTTGTTCTAAATGATAGACCAGCCCGCCTGTGTTGCAACCACTGGAGTTAATTCTCTGTCTCCACCGGCTTGAAAATGTCAGCCTGAACTCTCAGACTTAATTGTTACAGACACTTAATAACCCGGACGTTCAAAATCCTCAGGCTGCTCCCTCCTGCTTTCATAATTGATACTTAATGGATATTCTCAGGCTTTTTGGATTTTACACATTATACAGATGGCGGGGGGTACAGGGAAGAAAAGAGACATCGGGAGGAAACAAACAGTGTGTGTATGTGTGTGCATGTGCATGTGCATGTGCATATGCGTGTGCGTGTGTTCCCTATGTGTCTGTCTCCAGTTGCAGCACTGGGGTTCTGGGAACAAAGATGAGTGGACAGGTTGGTCAGCCCATGGCTTTCCGGGTGATCCTCTCCCTGGCCCCCAAGGCCGTGTTCTTCAGACACAGCCCTTTCTGGACTTCACTCCAAGCATGTGGTTGGCCACTTGGACGTGAGTTAGAAAACGCCACGATGCTCTCCAGAGTTCTATTCCTTCGCTCTTTTGACAATCTGATGGATGGCCTGGCATGAACTAGGAAGAGGACAATATTATCCAGCCTAAGTAACTAATCTCCTAAGAAGTACAAAGTTGAAGAATCTTGGTGCATGTGAATCTTATTAAATGTGCTTATAAAATATGTTCTATCCAAATAAGCTTAGCAGCCCCTAAAATAGCCTTTTCTGATCCATGTCTGGAACTTTGGCATGCTTCACAGGTCTCTAAGCCAAAATTATTTAGCGAAGTGATGACAGTGTTCTTTGTGCATGGGAAAATGGAAAGTGTTGATGGTCAGTCCTCTATTGACTAAATGTACTCCTTCTATCCATCTTAGGGGCGACCGGGACCAATTGGAATTCAAGGTCCAACAGGTCCTCCAGGATTTCCTGGCCCTAGTGGTTTATCAGGGCTGAAAGGAGAGAGGGGCTCCCCAGGCCCTCTGGGACCATATGGACCAAAAGGAGATAAGGTAAGAGCACCAAAGCTTGATTTTCCTTTGACTCATGGGCCACAAGGATGAAGGTGAAAGGTTCTAAATCTCAGTTCTGTTAATTTATGGAGAGGATGTTAATCCTGAATACCTTGGTGCCAGGCTACATACTTTAATAAGAGACAGCCTGGGTGATATGCTGCTAGTGAATCAGCCCATTTCTGGAGAAACTCCCATGGCCAAAAAATCAGCAAGTTCATGTATTAGCTATATGCCAGACAGGTGGGCTCACTGTAGTGGGAAGTCGTGTGGTTATGAACCGCGTGTAAGTCAGAAATCCAGTCAGCTGGGAAGTAGGATCCAAGCAAGGAGATTGAGACACAAAGGGTCAGAAGGCTTGGAAACCATCTGTGCCACAAACATAGAGAAAGAGATGCAAAAAAAGAGATGGATTGTGTCATGGTGGCTGACTGAATTGAACAGTTCAGTTTATGTTCTCTGGCAATTTTAATCCCCTCCCATTCACTCCATTGGTGAGGGAGGGATTCCTACCCTAGGGTTCTGGGGATGGCCAAGGACACGACAGCTAACGCTGGACAGAGGAGATCGACAATACGTATGTTAGTCACATATACTCAGCACAGGGGGTGAGGACACTGCACACCATGCAGGGCCACACAGGGCTTACACTCCTGAACAAAATGCACCAAGAAGAAACTGTGGGAGGTGGACTTTATAATGTCGAGAGGATGAGTGTCCCTTGGTTCCTGAAGGAGGATATGATTGGCTTGTTTGAATAATTCAGTGGGCCAGCAGGGAACTGATACCCAGTACTCAGGAATAAGCGGAAACTGCACTTGGTCTATTTGATCAGGAGGGTTGTTTGCCTGGGAAACCTTATCTATAGCAGCAGAGTGGAGAAGGGAACTTTGGGTTAGGCCATTTGAGGCCCTCCCAGTTTTCCCAGATGTCGCGGCAACACTTAATATTGAGCCTCGATTTTAGGTCTTACACTACACTGCTTAAGACAAGAACTGTCTGAGACCGTAGGTGGAGGCAAGTGATCACTTGGAACTGGAATAGGGAGCAAGGAGACAGTGTGGAGCGGGAGATACAAAACACTTAACCGCTTAGATCATGAATCCCATGAACAAACCCATTGAATCTAATGGAGATCAATTGAATTGTCTCTTATATTCCTCTCCCTACTCCTTTTTTTTTAGGGTCCTATGGGAGTTCCTGGCTTTCTTGGCATCAATGGGATTCCGGTGAGTGTATCCACAGAGATATTTTTTTAATTGAAATATAGTTGATTTACAGTGTTGTGTTAGTTTCTGGTGTATAGCACAGTGATACATTTTTATATATATATAAAAACGTGATGGTTTTATATATATATATACTTTTTCATATTCTTTTTCATTATAGGTTATTATAAACTACTGAATATAGTTCCCTGTGCTATATAGTAGGACCTTGCTGTTTTCCTATTTTGTATATAGTAATTTGTATCTGCTAATACCAAACTCCTAATTTATCCCCCACCTTCCCCCTTTGGTAACCATAAGTTTGTTTTCTACACAGAGGCATTTTTAATAACACCTCTAGGTTCTGTCTCATAGCTCAAGCACTTTGGCCTTAACAACACCCTATCTCATACACACATGCTCAGGGTCAGGTTTTGAGATATGCATGGTAAGATATGAAGGGCACTGGTCACCCACAGTTTCCTTGGGATTCAGTTACAGGCAGCACTAAATCATATGGTTGGGGGATGCAGGGACATGTACAGGCATAAGAAACCATCAATATCTTAGCCAAAATAAATTAGGTCTTATGAGTTGAGGGGAGCTTTAATTGGGGATGAGGGACTGGTTCTGAAGTGTGAAGACAGTGGCACATTAGAGCACATACATCCTCATTATAAGAAAATTAAGAAGGTGCATGAAATTAGGAAAATGCATAGTGATATCTTGATACATTCCATTTCAATAATTTGTTCTCTTCAGCCTTATCTCATTTCAGAGTGAATTTCCTTTCAGTGTTTTAAAGACCTTTTTAAAATACAATTTTTAAAGGTTGCTTTCCATTTACAGGCATTACCAAAATACTGGCACATCATAAACTGACTGTATGTCAATAAAAAATAAAATCTTAAATTGCATCTCTAAAAAACAAAAAAAGGTTAACTAAAGTAAAAAATATATCGACTGTATTCCCATGTGGTACAATACATCTTTCAGCCTATGTTACACCCAATCGTTTGTACCTCCTACTCCCCAGCCCCAGCGTTGCCCCTCGGCCCACTGGTAACCACTAGTTTGTTCTCTATATCTGTGAGTCTGCTGCTTTTTTGTTTTATTCATGAGTTTGTTGTATCTTTTAGATTCCACATATAAGTGATATCATACAGTATTTATCTTTGTCTGATTTATTTCACTTAGTGTAATGCCCTCGAAGTCCATCCATGTTGCTGCAAGTGGCAAAATTTTGTTCTTTTTATGGCTGAGTAGTATTCCATTGTATTTGTATACTACATCTTCTTTATCCATTCATCTGTTGATGGACACTTAGGTTGATTCCATACCTTGGCAACTGTAAATAATGCTGCTATGAACATTGGGGTGCATGTGACTTTTCAAATTAGTGTCTTCTCTGGATGTATGCCCAGGAGTGGAATTACTGGGTCATATGGTAGTTTTATTTTTAGTTTTTTGAGGAACTTCCATACTGCTTTCCACAGTAGCTGCACGAATTTCCATTCCCACCAACAGTGTACAAGGATTCCTTTTCCTCCACATCCTTGCCAACATTTGTTTTTTGTGTTCTTTTCGATGCTAGTCATTCTGACAGGTGTGAGATAGTATCTCATTGTGGTTTTGATTCGCATTTCCATGATGATTAACAACCTGAGCATCTTTTCAAGTGCTTATTGGCCATCTGCATGTCCTCTGTGGAAAAATATCTATTCAGTTCTCCCGTCCATTTTTTAATTGAGTTGTTTGTTTTTTGATGTTGAGTTCTATGAGTTGTTTATATATGTTGGATATTAACCCCGTATCAGTCATATCATTTGAAAATATCTTCTCCCACTCGGTAGGTTGTGTTTTCATTTTGTCAATTGTTTTTACCAAGTGACTACTCCAAAGATCACTTGGAGACAGCCTCTTCCCTTTATCCTGAGGACCTGGCTTTGCTGGAGGTCAATGGGGAGTTTGAAGTTTGCAGACATCTCCTTTTCCCATTCCTGCCAGCCCAGTCCCTTGTTTCTCCATTTTCATCCAATATCCCTACTCATCCCACTACTGGAGATCGCATGATAACATTTCTCCAGCCTTTAAAACACAATATTTGGAACTTGCTGCTATCACTTTTTAGTTATATCCTTCAGCACTTCTCTCTGAATTTCATCTTTAGCCTGGGCTGTGTCTATAGCAGTGGTTTTCAACCTTGTTTAAGAGAAGAACCAAATCTTGTGTGGAAGCCTGGCACATAGAACAGGACAAAGTGGAGGGCCTCCATTTGAAGAAGGTCCTAGAGCATGCTTTTATCCTTCCAGCAATCTCTAAGGGATTCTTTTGAATCATATCAAAGCAGTTTGGTAAACCCTTGATTTAACAGTTTCTGGTGTTACACAACATAATCAGCTAGTATCAGATAAGAGGGTTCAGATCTCTTTGTGCTAACCTATAGGTATTTCTTGAGTACCTGCTATATGCTAGTATTCTACCACGGGGATACAAAAACAGCATATGGTTTTGCCCTCGAAGATCTTACCATCTGGTTCACTTTACCCCCAGATCTAGTATACATTTGTAGATTTGAGAATAGAAGGCTTACCTATCTTGTATTCATTACCTGTATCAACAAACAGACCATCAGATTTCTGTATTTTATTCAACTGCAGGGTCTGCAACATGCCCAGAAATGGGCCAGTGGGGAAATCATTGGATGGGATTGACCACCCTTTTATGCCGTCCCCTGGCATTTTCTTATGGCTGTGTTCCTATGACCACTTCATCCAGTCTCCACTCAGAGTGTGTATCTTGTGGGAGCCAATGGGTGAGCCAATGGGTGAGGGACACTAGCAAACTGGAGTCCACCTCTTCCTCTTAGACCCCGGTGCTAAATTCAGCATATAGTGGGAGCTCTAAAAATATCTGAGGGACTGACTCCAAACTCTAGTGCTTTTAAAAGCAGACATTGTCAGCCTGGCAGGACTCCCTCAGACAGAGAAAAACACAGACACCCTCAGCCCAGTCAGACTAATTATTTTGCTCAACTCTCAGCAGCACTTATTAAGCAATTTGGCTAAAAGCAGCAGCTTTCACCAACCCATCTTACTAAACTGATCACTGCACAAATCTGGTTCTGCACTTAATATTATTGGCTGATCGCTAACATATGTGTCACTGGTTCTGGTCCCAGAACTCCATTTTTGCTGTCATGTAGACAGTTTCAACAGGAATGAGCAAGATCAACCAAGTCTGTGCACTAAGGGGCGTGACCACCAGTTGAGAGTGAAGAAACAGCCATTCATCAAGGTAGTCCACATTAAAGCAACATAGACTAGGGGTGGGAGGGCTGTGGCTTTTAGTGATATCACAGCTGGGAGCTGGGCTGTTGGCACCCACAAGACATGTAGGCCTACCACATGTTTGCAGTTCAAATAAGTCGGGAGCAGAAGTTTTCAAGCTGTCCTTTGCAATTTATGTTTAGCTTTTCCCATGGCGTCCATCTCAGACATTACCCCACCTAGAGATTTGGAAATGAACACACCAGGTTTGTATCTTCAAAGTGGACAATGTAACACTCACCAAATGGAAACTTTTCCTTTGAAATCTGGTTTCTGAGAAACACTGCTTTTATAAATACAGCAGATCCACCTCTTCTGTGTGTTCAGGCCCCTGTGGTTCTATAGAACCATGATTTTCCCCCCTCAAAGAGCTACATTCTCTTGGAGAGCTGGTCCACACATATGTAAAGTCACTATCTATACCAAGAAAATGTGGAACCAAGGTCCCAGGACTAAGGAAGAGCCCTAATACTGAGCCAGCCTATTGTCTTATCTTAACTCATCTCTTACCCAGCTGAGAGGTAGCCCCCAGCTAATTTGGCTGGAACTTTTTTAAATGGTGATGAGGATCCCAGGAAGAAATAGACACTACGCCGGAAGGGATTGACTGAATAGAGTTAATTTTATGGTATATTTAAAGGATTAAGGGAAACAACAATGGATGGTGAAGCAACCAACACACAGATGTTACCACCCCAAGTCTCAGAGGGAAAAGAAGAACTGGCAGTACTGGAACCCTGCAAGACCTGGAGCCATGGAACAGCAGTTACCCAAGGGAAGCTAAGAGTGTAGAGAAATGTGGCCATTGCCAGAAATATAGCCAGGAAGAGAGGGCATGGGAGAAATCAACCACCTGTGCTCTTTGTCCTCCTGTTTCGGGTCTCCCACTTGTGTCTCCCAGTGACTAAAGACAAGAAGACAGAGGGAAAGGAAGCCTGGGCAGTACCAGCCATAAATGTCAGCCTCCCAAGGCACAGATTTGGGGCAGGTAGAGTGTAGATCTTCAGGCCAAGCAGGAATAGCCATTTGGTAAGAAAATGTTGATGACTCTAATAAGATGTGTCAGTTTCCCCGGTACAACTAAAACTCATCACTAGAATGTGGAGAGGCACAGATTGTCGCAAGTCTATGGCAAAGCTAAGTTGATTGACCATTCCTCTGGACTTAGCATTCCATGTATCCAGCAGTGTAGACTCACTTTTGTATGCACAGACCATCTATCTCCTACGACTATAATAACAATGAAAAAGAAACAGAATTCTATGGAGCATTTTCTCAATAAGCATTTGATCAAAGGTGGTTTTCCTCTAATAATTTGAAAAGTTGGTTTTGGAGTTTTGGCTTTAAAAGGTATATATGGGAGGGTAGGAATCTACCTTTTATTGACCCTTCTAGATTTTTGGTCTTTCAAGTCATCTTTTTGCTCCATACCCAACACACAACCTGCTTTTGATAGATTGAAAGAGACATATTACCTACAAAAAGGTAGACTCTATGCAGCAAGGACTCCTAACTTTGAAAAATGATTGAATTCAGATACCAACTGTATGTGAATGATTAGTAATTCTCCAGCAAATCAAGTGCCTCAGTAGTGAGTATGGAAAGGAGGAGAAGATACAGTTCCCTAACTGCAGCAACAGCCTGACATGAGATAATGAGAAGATAAAATTGAAAGTGTGGTTCTTCCTTGACTTACTTATTTTTGACCAAGCAGCTTTCAGGAGAGTGGTGTTCTGGAAAGTCCTTCTGCTCTGTTGACCAAAATCCAGCATCATTTCCAGTACAGAGCTTCCAATACAGAAAGCCAGGCCAGGCTGCCCAGCTTCCAGTCTGTTCTCAGGGATCCCAAGGATTGGCCTGATTCCCTCTTGGTAGCAGTTGAGCTGCCAGACAGCTCAGCCTTATATTAGGACATCTTTGTACCTAAGGAAGGTGAAGTTGCAGTGTCCCATGTAGCCCATCTCTTCTCCTTTGATCCCTTCGCTTTCAACTTGGATCCTATTAAAGCATCGATCCTTTGGGAAGGCCTAGCACTGAGCTGTCATCAGACACATACACCTGATGGGGCTAAAGGAGTTTGGTAGCGTCCTTGGCTTCTCTCACTGTGGAGCTTGTTGGAGTCACTGAGAGTTCTGTGGCTGACTTGATCCCTTCTTCTCTCTTTGAACAGGGTCACCCTGGACAGCCAGGACCCAGAGGCCCACCTGGCCTGGATGGCTGTAATGGAACTCAAGGTGCTGTTGGATTTCCAGGCCCTGATGGCTATCCTGGGCTTCTCGGACCACCCGTACGCTGCCAGATCTTTGTACCTTACTGCAAACGGCTTTACTTGCCTCCAAGTGTGCCCTTTCTTCTGCTTCTCTGGAGATCTCATTAAGTATCTGAGGGCGGTGGGGTGGGCAACCACTGCAGCCCCTGGTCCACTGCAGGAGTCCTGTGCTGGCGGCACCACAACGTTCAAAGTCTAAAGAAGAATACCAGTTGCAGGGGAGTATACACATGCTACACTACTTAGGTTTTTTTTTTTTTAAGTTCAAGTTTTTTTTTTTTAGAGTTGACAAGATTATTAAAAGACTGTGGTAAATTTTAGAGCAAAGTACACATTTGGGCTATTTGACATTTCCCCACATTAGATGATACTGGGAAATGCAGTACTTGGAAAGCTCACATGAGATTATGGAAGTGCTAATATTGACTCAAACGACTTGGCAAGCTTGGTCTCTACCAGTGATTCTTCACCAGCAGCGATTTTGTCCCCTCTTACCAGGGGACATTTGACGGTTATTATTGGTCATCATAACTGGGGTTGTACTATTGGTACAGGACAGCTCCCTCTCACCACAACATCAAAGAGTCATCTGTCCCAAAGTGTCACTAGTGAGAAAGAGTTGAGAAATCCTACTCTACACGGACATAGTCTCCCCTACATCATAACCTTTGGTTCTGGGATCAATAAGGCATTTATTGGTCTTGGGGCCATCACTTTTATTTCATTCCATTCAACCAGATGGGGCTCATATATTTGGATCTGAACACTTTATTAGATACCATGCCTTTGCAAGTCTGCTTTTACAAGTAACTGGAAAGAGAAAAACAACACATTCCAAGCCCATTCTCGACCTCATTTGAAATATCTAAGCTAATAAGGATACTAATGTGATATATTTAGCTAGAAATCACACTATCTATCAGACAGATTCCATAGCTACGTGAATTAATTAGCGTTTCATGGGAAGAGCAGCGTCATTGCCTTCAGTGACCAAGTTGTGGGTGTGAGAAGGTGAGACATTCAGCCAAAGCACACACCCCAAATTGGAATAAAGGACCTTAATAAAGGACCAAACCAGTATGCAGCAGGGAGTTGGAGAGAAAGATGTATTATCAACAAAGTATGAGCTGTTTGAGTAGCAAAGGCCTCCAAGCACTGCCATGGCAACAGGGGAGGAGAACTCACATCTGTGTTAAAACAATGGAAATCCAACAAAGTGAGGAGTCACTGCCCCCAAGAGGGAGAAAAGAAATCTTGAGGTAAGAAACAGCCCCTGACAGCCAGAGAACCAGGGTAAAACCTAATCCTGTCCCTAAACCTCCCCTGAAGCCTAAGTAGGAACTTGGGTGTGTATTTTACTAGGTTGAACCTTACTAACCCTGCTGAATACTGAATGGATATTCTTTGAAGCTTCTTTGATGAAAGTGGTGGCCACAGGAATAAGGGGAACTAGAAAGTGTTTAGGAAAGAAACTGGTTTGTGCTTCTGGGACCGCATTGTACTTTTAATATACTAATGGACCTTCAACTCCTGGAATCCATCATTCAGTCACCGCTTCAGTCCTCAAAGCATAGCCCTACCCACAGCACTAACGTTAACTTCCCCTTCAGTGCAGGGACATTGATTTTCCCCTGGAGGACAACATCTGGCAGATATTACCTGACATCTGCCACTGAAACATTAAAAAGTCTGACTGATAGACGAGTTGACCGTACTTTGAACTGTTTTCCAGGTTAACAGTGAGACACACCAGCCTCTTAGACAGTTGTTGAAGCCAAAGCTGTAAAGTCGAAGCACAGGATGGAGATGGCTTTGTAGCTATCTCTTAGACCAGAGGGTCTGCAAACTGGCCCACGTGACCCTGTCCTGTGGCTTGTTTGCACATTTTCAAAAGACTATGAAGAAAAACAGAAGAATATGGGGCAGAGCCCAGATAGGGCCCACAAAGCCTTTATTGTTTACCATCTAGCTCTTTATAGAAAAAGTCCCTAACCTCTGCCCTAGACAAAGTCCCTGTCAGTGACTTACACCTGTGAAATATGGAGCAGCTGAGCTATAGGCTTATGATTGACATGTGGATTATATAAGGATGTTCAGATTGGTACTCTGAATAAATGGGGATGTTTACATTGGTACTCAGAATGGATTTAAAGTCTCCTACTTTCTAATTCCTTCACAGACTTCTGACTTGGGGGCCAGGACAGCAGGCATACAGCTTTGAGACCCAGCACCTGTTCAGGGGGTGGACTTTGCCTTGCCCCCTTAGCACAGCTAACTCTACCCAAGAATAAGCCACACAGTTTCAGGCTCTTGCTTTTCCGTCCTCTCTCTGATCAGATCATACCATTAACAGTACTTTGTGTGTGTGTGTGCGTGCGTGCATGCATGCGTGCACACGCATGCGTGTGCACATGCCTTTCTTCACAAGTTTTTCTTATTTTATTCAGGGGCTTCCTGGACAAAAAGGCTCTAAAGGTGAACCTGTCCTTGCCCAAGGTAGTTTCAAAGGAATGAAGGTAAGAGCCTCTAAGGCAGACAGCTGAGTAGGCTAAAAGCTGAGTTCCCTGGGATTGAGCCCCACATCCAATGAAAATATTTCCAGAACTAGCATCTGTGTCTCTATTTAAGGAGCACAGCAAGCTGGATTTAAATAGGATCCGGAGCTCTTTGTGTTGGAAACATTGACAGAAATGTTTGCAACCATACTGTCAAAGAGATTTGCTTTGTAGGATCTAGACCAAAAATAGGAGACACATCAGCAAACAAACAGTTTGCGTGGGTATCATTTTCCTTGACAAGCCGAGACATTTCCTGGAGGCAGATACCTTTTGTCTACTCCAGAATCCTAGATGTCTGCATACCTTGGTTCAAAGCCATGTATGTCTCTGCCCATCTTGGCATGCTCACCAGCCCAGGATCCTGGCGCTGCCCTTTTCTGTACCTGCACACCAGCCTGTCACCCTAGCTGGGCCCCTGGCTGTCTGCAAAAATTGCCCATCAACTCTGCAGCTGGCTGGAAACTTTCATCTCTTCCTAGAATTGACAAGAACCTTCTGTATTCTTGTGGCTGTACTCTTGGTGTTTGCTGGCTGGTATCCTGTCTCGGCTTGTCAAGGAAACTCTGGTGCCAAATGATTGACCCTAATCCCTTGCAGAGTGGGAAGGGAGCCCATCTTCTCCCTGGGAGCAGATGGGAATCCATGTGTCCAGCATCTGAGGGGAAGATGCATCTAAGCTCACTCAGCTGAGGATGAAGACTTTCTGTCTTCTATCCACACACAGAGCCAGAAACATTGGAAATCACTTTGGAAGGCAGTGATGGGGTGGGCATTGGGTAGTGGGTAGCTGAGAACTGAAGAAGGTACAGATTTTGGTTTCTTGACTATAGAAGCCATAGCAGAAGATGGAATGTTCGACTTGGGAATGACCTCATGGTGATTAGATTCATGTTGCTCATCTTACAGATAGAAAACCTGAGGTAGACTGAGGCTATATGACTTGCTCAGGCACAAGCCCGTTTACCAAAGAGCTAAAACCCAGGCAGTGCTCTTCCCATGTGGCAGAGCACTGATTTTTGACTGTAAGCCAAGTGAGGTAAGACTAGCAGGTGTCACAATATGGCCATTGTTGTAGCAAACATTGATTAAATGGTTTTGCCAAAAAACAGAGAGACCCTGGACCCAGTGGAACACAGCAATTTCCACAAGATGGTTATATTACAGATTCATACGGTGGCTGAAGATGCTGCAAAGTAATTAGAACGTAATCAGAGACTATATGCTCTGTTGATTCTCCCTTGAAGTGTCTGATTTGCATTGTATACATATGGGCACAGATTCTCTAGGGATGAAGGCACACGGGAAGGTAGCTTTGCTTTCCTCCAAAAAGAGCAGAGAAATCACCAGCCCGCAGAAGCAGTTTCTAATTGATAAGTTCCTAGCAAAGGTGAAAATTAATTAATCCAAGTAAAAGATAAAATCTTGTTCAACCAAGTCTATCATGTTTTTGTTCTAGAGTCTAGATTTTTCTTAGGAGAAAAAAAAAGGTAAATGGTTGAATATGTCCAATTCATGCATTATTTAAAACACAAGACCTTGACAGAGGAGGCCCACGCTTCAGCAACGTGTTTTTATGCCCGTGAATCTTAGGTCAGTTATCTGTGAAATACCATAAGCTTAATGTATTCATCTCTTCAGTGTCCTGCCTTTATCTATTTCTCAGGGGGATCCTGGGCTGCCGGGACTGGATGGAATTACTGTAAGTTGTTACTTACGTGTTGAGCTCTCAGTGTTTGTTTAGTCAACGTTACCGATGATCCCTTTTCATTCCTCTCTATGGTGTTTGAGGGGCTTTGTAGACCTGCTCAAGGACAATCCAGACGGTTGACGTAGAACAGCTCACACTATTGACATTTTCCAAATGAGAAAGTATTGAGAGGATGGACTGTCCGCCCCCGGTGGCACAGTACGCAGGCTTTCAGACCTCTTAGCCGGGGACCTACGTACTCCCTGGGATGTATTAAGAAAGAATTTTGCCTTTCGTTCAGCAAGCACTTATTTACTAAAGGTTTTCTGTGTGTTCAGAGTGCTGTGGGTAAAACAAAAGAAGTAAAACACTCTTCTTTAAAAGGTATTCCATATAGAAATGCCTTTTAGGGATTCAGTAATAGTGAGTCTGTGAAAGACCATGAGTTGTATTAATAAGAGCTTTCTTTTTCCTTGAGTTTCCACCTTGTCATCACTTTCCTTCAAAGTGGCTTAAGAGAAGTGCCTTCTTTCTTCCTCTTTTCCTGTATCAGGCTTCCTTCCTTTCTGCTCTCATTCCAGAACAGAAAATGAGGTCCTACCATCAGCTAAGTGCTATGAATGATTCCAGAGACAGTGCAGATATGGTATCTGCACACACAGACAGCTGCTTTCCCGCCACCGTCTGCCCTGGGATGTGAAACATTAGTAGGAATGTGGCATAAGGATTCCACAATAGCTTTGAGAAAGAGATGCTATCTACCTAAGGATACATCATGAGAGACTTTCTAAGATAGAGGAGGTAGTCTCTGAGAAGTGTAGGTGATGTTTGGGCGGGCTGGCAATTGAAGGAAGCTTCCTCAATGGAGAGCAGTCCATTGAGAAAATGTGGACAATAAACAAAATGTATGCAAGCACATGTAAACAAAGATACGGGTCCTCGAGGCAGGGCATACAGATCTCCTAGAGCTAATTCATGTTGGCTTAGATAGTGTGTTAACTAAATTTGCAGAATAACAACCAGTGCGTTTGCTGCATAGCTTCTCTTGGAGATTCATTTCCTTATCCACAAAGGTACACTGTTTGTATATATATATGGGTAGAATAAATAAACCGCTGAGATTTGTGGAGGGAGGGTTTGTGGCTGAATAAGAGATTTGTGATCAGTAAGGAGACCGCTGGTTATTAGTTATTGTCAGAGCAATGTTCTACTATCATATATTCCTGGGGAACCTTTGAGCCCCTACTCTCTTTTCCTCCTGAGTCTCAACTGCACTCAGCCTCTCCATCCCTTACCTGAGCATGTATCACCTTATTACCGCTCCCCAGTTGTAACTGAGCCATGCATTTCCCCTTACCATCTTTGTCTTCAGGTGTCGTTGTCTTGCTTTGAATATTGTCATCATTCAGGTCAAAATATTTTCTAGTTTCCCTTCTGATTTTTTTCTTTGACCCATGGAGCTTTATGGTGTTTAATTTCCAAACATTTGGCAACTCTCCAGATCTCTGTATGTTATCGATTTCTAGCTTGATTTTATTACCGTGAGAGTGCGCACTCCGTAGGATTTCAGTGCTTTTAAATTGGTTGAGGTTTGCTTTATGGCCCAACATATGGAACTATCTTGGTGAACGTCCCATATGCACTTGAAGAGAAGATGTAATCAGCTGGTTTGGGGTATACTGATCTCAAAAATATCCATTTGGTTAAGGTAGTTGATAATGTGGTTTGGAGCTTCTTTGTCCTCACAAATTTTTTGGTCTAGTTGTTCTATGAATTACTAAGGGAGGAAAGGTAGACTCTCCAACGAGAATTGTGGATTTATCTATTTCTCCTTACACTTCCATCAGTCTTTGCTTCATGTATTTTGAAGCCCTGCTATTAGGTCTATACCCATCTAAGACTGTTATGTCTTCTTGATGAATTGACCTATTTTATCATTACAAAATGTCTCCTCTTTATCTCTAGCAATATTCTTTGTCTTGAAGTCAACTTTATCTGATATTAATGTAACTGTTTTTTACATCACTCTAATATGAACACTTTCAAATATAAAGCAAAGTTGAACGAATTTTTCAGTAAACACTTGTACCATGAGTATTTGACTATACTTGCTTTATCACTCTTCCATCAATCTAGCCATCCATCAATCCATCTTATCTTTGATGCATTTCAAAGTTAATTGCAGACAATAGTACTCCAATCCTTAAATGTTAGTGCCTGCCTATCATTAGCTAAACTTCAAAATTTGTTTATAGTTTCTTTTTATATGAAATGGACATACAATGAAAAATACAAATCTTAAATGGGCATTTGCTGAGTTTTGACAAATGCACACTCCTGTATAACTCTACTCCCTCTTAACGTGTAGAACATTTCTGTCGCCTCAGAAAGTTCCCTCCTGCTCCTTCTCAGTCAATCCCTGCCCCCACCCCACATGAAAAGCAATCACTGTTCTGATTTTTTCTATCGTAGAGAAGTTTTTCCTATCCTAGAACTTGCTGTAATGGGAATAATATAATATGTAGCCTGTAGGGTCTGGCTTCTTTCACTTACAACAGTGCTTTTGAGATTCATCCTCATTGTTTCATATACCAATACTGTGTTACTTTTTATTGTTGAGTATTTATTTCACTCTATGGATGTATCAGTTTTTTCATCAATTCTTACATCAATGGACACCTGGGACATTTCCAATTTTTTACTATTAGGAATAAAGTTGCTATGAACATTCTTGCGCAATTCTTGTGGATATATTTTTCCTGAGAAACTGTCTTGCTTTTTTGACCATGGTAAAAACTTGCCTCTCTAGGGCCCACAGGGAGCACCCGGATCTCCAGGGGCTGTAGGACCCATGGGACCACCAGGATTGCAAGTAAGACCAACCTAAATCTACCATGTGATCACAGTATTAACAGGAATGCCGCGGATTAAATGTAAGCCTGTGTCAATTAGGCCCTCCTAGTGGAGAAAGGCAACTTCCATTTTTGGAGGTTAAAGTGAAGCCTGCTCTTGGAAGGAGCTATTTGTTGTCTTCATTTATGAGTCTTTCTGACCATCCACTCTGTATCTCCAGAGCCTCCTGGTTCATTCAGCTCAACCTGAAGTATGGCCCAAGGATAGCTAATCTATTGTCACCTTCCACTCCCCTCACCCACAACAGACATTGCTAATCAGTCATACCATCACCGCCATCACACACTGTGAGCACAGAAGCAGCTTCAAAATCCTTCTCAACACTTCACCTTGGAGAGCTCTGCCTACTTACCTACCTACGTATCTTTCTGATACCAAACCTATTTACCATCACTGGTATAGGAAGACCATAGCTAGGCATCTTGTGGTTCTGGGAAAGCCCTGGTCCCAGATAGTTCTCTCTCCGGTGTGTGAAATCCCACTGCTGATTACTTTGGTTTAGTTTCAACAAAAGTCATCATTTAAAAATTTATAGCTTATTGGGGAGAATAATGACACATGAAGTCTTCACTACCTTAGCATGAATGTGGTCATCAGGTCAGTTTGGGAGAAGTCAAAGGAAATAAAAAAGGAACCGTGGGAGAAGGACTTAGAATCTGCTACACCAAAGCCAGGCCACACCAAGGGGGTGCGGGACTCAGCCCCAGTGACTCTCAACAGGCCTAGGTTATTTGGGGTGAAACTAACAAGTGCTAACTCGTTCTTTTCATTTTTAATCTAGGGTCCTCCAGGGCCCCCCGGTTTCCCTGGTCCTGAGGTAAGTATAGTTCGTTGTGGGGCATCTGGCCTTCTACCACTAGTACTCTAGTTTCCCCAGAGATATTCTGGTTTGGTTAAACATACTTTCTGGTTAAAAAAAAAAAGACTTCATTCCAATTTCAGTTCCTGGAACTTGTTTAGTAATTGATTTTGGTTTTTTTTTTCCCCTCCCTGCACCCCTGTGCCCCAGGGGAATATGGGGTTAGGTTTCCAAGGAGAGAAAGGAGTCAAGGTAAATAGATTTTGGAACATACAATCTGCATTCTACATGCTCCAAGAAATGTCTCTAGCTGAACACACGTGCCTGCTTGTGTAAGGGGATTTGGATCTTTGCCTTGGGAAATGAGCGTTTCTCACCTGCCGTGTATCCTGTGGTGGGACCCTTGAGGGGTGCATGTGCACATGCCACATGTAGGCTATTGTGGTCTTTTTCCATCAAAATAGTGTAGTCTTCCTGCTTCCTATCTTTGAAGTGCACGTGTCTTACAAACATACTATCTTGAAATATATTCCCTCTTCCTTCTACCTGTGTGTTTCCCTGGTGTTTTGTATTATATCATGTTACCTCTTTCCTTGTCTCTGCTTCTCTTCTCCCCATCCTTCCTCCTCCGCCCACTTCTCCTCCTTTCTCTATCTCCTCGGTCCCTCCTCTTTAGCCTCTCACCATTCCCTTTTGTTTCCCTTCCCTCATTCTCCTATTTCCCTCTGTACTACCTGGATAGTGATTTAAGAGCCTCACGGGAGACTGGGAGCTTGCCCTCCCCATGCTTCATGGCTGCCTCTTATAGATTGCGGTGCCCTCAAGGAGCAAATCCAGTCTCCAGTGTTCCAACCCAGACTTCACTGCCTCCGCTTGTGCTCTTGGCCAAGATTGGACCAATTAGAGTCTGTTCACTGTTGCCGAGAGGGAGCCATTCACCTTGCTCGAACCCCTTTTTTGCTCTCTTCTAAATACCCTTTCATGCATGACCATGGCAACCATGAACCTGCAGTTTCCTTTCATCTGTCTTGCTCCCTCCCTCTGTGGTGCTGGTACAAAATGCATTTGGTCAGACTTATCATTCTTTTCACCCTTTGGGACTGATAGTTTCATGTCCTCATTGCCGCAAGGGTGAGGGTGAAGAGACTAAAGTCATGGACAGTTTTACTTGTGTATTACATCCAGAGGATAAGCCTACCCTCTGGAGAAGTAGTCTACATGATGTCTGCTTTGCCTAACGTTTCCTTTCATCTTACAGGGGGATGTTGGCCTGCCTGGCCCTGCAGGACCCCCACCATCTACTGGGGAACTGGAATTTATGGGATTTCCCAAAGGGAAGAAAGGATCCAAGGTAGTGAACATTTAAGAACAAAAAAAGTTAATAAGCCTTTTCCTATTAATACCAGAGTTCAACTCTAATAACCAGACTATACTGGTAGGATAGAGAGTTTGGGGTAATGGATTTTTTTTGGAAGTGAGGGTAAAGCTTCTTTGTCTTGTCCCTTGTGAAAAGCTTTATAAAAAGTCAGTTTTTTTGGTGTATGAATATGAGTGTGCTTGGGTTTCTGAGTACTCGTTTAAGTGCTGTTTTCTGTGTTTCAGTTTTGCAGATTCAATTATCAAGATGCTGAATAACTTAAATATTAAATAGTTGGGTTTTTTCCTCCTAACTACCAACTCTCTTAGTACCTATGGTGTCCCCAAAGCACTGTGAAAGAACAATAGGATAGAAATGGTTGCTTTTGAATTATCATTTTAACAAAATTATTTACTCTCAAAACTTGACCCTGCAAATAAGGTATGCTGTCACCAAGTGGCAGTAGATACCCTGATTCACCTGAGCTGAACTACCAAGGCTGAAGCTACAGACCTGTTTAAACAAGATATTTTATCATCTGCATTTTGATGTGAGTGAGAGTACACATTGTTGTATTTGAATGGCTGTATGCTATTAAGGTGTGCAGATACCTTTCATGAACCTGAATTCCCAACCTTCCTGGGGTTCCCTTAAGTTTTGTGATCCTGTGCCCCTGGTCAAGAGATCCAGGGAGGGGAAGGTGTCTAGTCCCATTTCTTTAGTTTTGTCTTTCTGGAAGCAACAGCACCAGGCCCTCTCCAGGTCTACAGGAAGTAATCATTGATTGGGGAACAATTTTGGAGCATATGAAAGATTGCCTGCCTCCCTAATCATTCCCAAACCTCAGAGATCCCTTCCATGGTACCTAGAGGTAATTTACGATATCACGGAGAGACAGATTAGAATGTTATGTGGCCCTATCTAAACAGTAATTGTTACTCTTTTCCTGAAACCATTGATGTCTTTGCAGCCAGTTATTTGCTAGAGGAAATCATACTGAACAACTTCTTCCACTAGAAAGAAAATGGATGATCTTCTTTTCTGTCTCCCAATTCACCTGGGCAATTGAGATTCTGTTTTAGATAGTTTTTGCTCCCTGCCATGGACACTGGTTCTTTCCACACTACAAAGGGCTCCCTGAACTAAGACATCCTGGTATAGTTACTAGCTGGGAAGCATGCGCAATCTGCACCAGCATCTGCTGTCCCAGTTGTGATATACTGTGGTTCCCCACAGCTCAGCCCAAGTAAGTCAAGGGAGCCGTGTCTATGTTCACTGCTTCCTGCTGCTACTCACTAAGCTTTGGTTGATTTTCCAGGGTGAACCAGGGCTTCCAGGTTTCCCAGGAATAAGCGGTCCTCCAGGTCTCCCGGTAAGTCTCCCTATTTGGTCAACATGTATTCAAGGATCTGATGGGACAAAAGCTATACCAACACAAAACTAACAGGGAGACCTCTTCCTGTGGTTATTGTTGAGAATTTCACCAGCTCCATTACTAGAAAGCATTTAAGAAAACGTTCTGGTTTCTCAAACCAATGGGGATATTAGATTGCTGATGAGACTATATATCTTTGAGGTTATTATCTCAAACTCTGGAGTTAAAACAGACCTAGGCTTGACTTCTGATTTCACCAGTTTCTAGCTATGTGACCTTGGACACGTCTCTTAACTTTTCTGAGCCTCAGTCTCTTAACCTAGAAAAAAGGAATGATAATAGGGTGGTTATGAGGATTAAATGAGATGAGATGCATGAAAAGGACTTAGTACGTGCCTGGTACTTATCAATTGTTCAGTGAATTGTAGTGTTTATGACCCTACCCTCACTTTCCTATATGCCCTTGTATCTTAGATTCTTTCACCCAACAAACACCTTTTGAGGGTCCCTAGGTGCCAGGCCTTCTGCTGGACTCTGAGGCTGTGGCAGTAAATAACAGTCCTTGTCCTTGAGGAAAGTACATTCCAGTGGGGGAGTGAGGGAGGGGCGAGAATAAACAAGTCAATAAATGAATCAAGAACAAGTCCATAGAGTGGTCAGTGATACATAGAAAATTTTTTAAAAAGGGTATAAGTGATGGAGTGTGGATGGGGAATGGGATGGGCTACCTTGAACAGAGTGATGATGAAGGGCCTCTCTGAGGAAGTGTGTTTGAGGAAGCAAGTCACATGAAGATCAGAAAGAGTGTTTCTGGCCAAGGGAATCACAAGTGCCAAGACCCTGAGGCTGGAACAAGCTCAGGGCTTTAGAGGAACAGGAAGAAGGTGAATGGTGGAAAAGAGTGAGCAAGGCTGACCACCCAGCAGAGAGGCCAGAGCCAGATCATGGAGCCCTTTGTAAGTCAAATGTGGCTTTATGTTAAAAGTAATAGGAGGCCATTGGAAGGCCCAGGCTTGTATTTTTAAGAAGATCACTCTGGCAGTAGGTGGAGGAGGGTAGTGGAGATTGGGGGAGGGGAGGCAGCAAGCAGAGGCTACTGCAAGAATCCGGGTGAGAAATGGGAGTGGCTCTGGTGATAGCAATGGAAATGGAGAGATGTGCACAGATTCAAAATATAAAATGGTAAAACTTTTTGTTATGGAACATTTCAAACATATACAAAGTGGCGAGAGTGGCATAATGATGCCAGTGGGTACCCATCACCTAGCCTCCATAATGACCAACTCATGGCTACTCTGAAGCCAAGAACAGATGTATTATGAATACCTCAGGATTTCTAAGAGATACAGACTCTTCTAAAAATGTGGTGCTGATTTCATCATCACTAATTGTCAATAATAACTTAATATTAGTTAACACATCAGAATTCTGATTTATGATTGTCTCATAAATATAATTTTTAATAAGTGTCTTGTTTTGAATCAGAATCCAAACGAGGTCCACCCATTACATTTGGTTGATAGACCTCTTAAACCACAAGATGTGTTGTGAAGGAGCTGAGGAGATTTCCATGGACTGGGTTTAGGGGTCAGGAGGGAAATGGCTAAATCAAAAATGACGAGGCCTACCAGTGCTTGCTGGTTAAGTAGGGATAGATGACTGCAGTCGTTCCCTGCACTTCTTTGAAACACTTTACGTCTCTCCGGATGGCCAGGAAACAGAGCTAACGGAAGCAGTGGCACAGATTGCTTCCATGATGATCCCTATGACTCCATGGAAACACAGGGGCGCAGAGAATCATCTATTCAATGGTGTTGAATTTTTTTTCCGTTTTTTTCTTTTCAATGGCCTTTTTTTAACATTTTTTATTGAGTTATAGTCATTTTACAATTTTGTGTCAAATTCCAGTGTAGAGTACAATTTTTCAGTTATACATGAGCATATATATATATATATATGAATATATATATATATATATATTCATTGTCACATTTTTTTTTCGCTGTGAGCTACCACAAGGTCTTGTATGTATTTCCCTGTGCTATACAGTATAATCTTGTTTATCTGTTCTACAATTTTGAAATCCCAGTCTGTCCCTTCCCACCCCCCACCCCCTTGGCAACCACAAGTTTGTATTCTATGTATATGAGTCTGTTTCTGTATTGCATTTCTTTTTTTTTCTTTAGATTCCACATATGAGCGATCTCATATGGTATTTTTCTTTCTCTTTCTGGCTTGCTTCACTTAGAATGACATTCTCTAGGAGCATCCATGTTGTTGTTGCAAATGGCGTTATGTTGTCAGTTTTTATGCAATGGCCTTGATTTTAATCAGCTCAGTGTCTAATGAATCAGAAAGGAAAAGAATCCTGATGATGGAGACAGGACACTGGGACTTCAAACCAGTCCCAGCTCTGGGACTTCTCCAAGTCTCTGAACCTCTCTGTATATCTGGAACATGGCACTGGTCATATCTACCATTTTGAGGCCCAACTTGCAATGTATATCAAGTTTCTTTATGAAGTAGAAAGCTGTGCTGTCCAATATGATAACCACTAGCCACATATGGCTACCGAGCCATTGAAAGGTGGCTGTTCTGAAATGAGATGTGCTGTAAGTATTAAAATACATACCAGCTTTTAAAAATGAGATGTGAGAAAAATAATCAAAAATAGCTCGTTAACAATTTTTACTTCAGTGTTGAAACGACAATATTTGATATATTCGGTTAAACAGAACGTCAATAACTGAATCTCACCTATTTATTTTACTTTTTGAAAGAGGCTATTAGAAAATGTAAAATAACATAGTAGCTCACATTATATTTCTATCGGACAGCCCAGATACAGAGTACTTTGCAAGTGGGTTGGGGAATAAGGTCGGCACCTTTCTTTGTGAGCATTTCACGTAGATTCTCATCATCTCAGTCATCCCTGTGACATCAGCAAGGTGGGCGGGGCTTCTATGCCTGCAGTGATGAGGAAACCATGACCCAGACGTGTGGAAGAGGTTTGCCCAGAGTCACACAGCAAGTTGTTAGCAGAGCTGAGATTGAAATTCAGTTTTCTTGAATGCTAGCTAATTCCAGGCTTTTTCCTCGTACCATACTGCCCCCTACAGTGTAGTTAGTTCTTGTCCCGGCCCTGGTAGATTGTAAGATCTCCTCTGTCCTTTGCAGTTTTACTGGCTCCTGCTCCCTGCCTCCCTCCCTTGCTCCCATTTCCTTCCCCGTTGTACCTCAGAGGATTGCCCCTCCTGCAGTTTCAACCCGTTCCCTTTTGCCCTGTAAAAGACAGACTCACTGACAGCAATGCACAGTGATAAATTGCAGTCCTGTTTCAAGCTCAGCATTTCAAGTGTTTCACAGTGCAGGCTGAAAAATAGAAACCTCAGTTGACAGTAAAGATATCCAAGCTGGAAAATACCTTCCTTTATATATGACAGAGTATTTTCAGAGAGTGGGAATCAAGAAACCAGTGTTCTCATCCCACTTTGGCATGGATTCCATGGGCAGCCCTGGCCAAATCGTGTAACTCCTTTACTCCTAACATCTCTATCTGCTTAATGGGCGCATTCATAGTTACCTTCTGTGCCTTCTGCCAGAAAAATTGTAAGGAGAGAGGTGGCAACCTGTTTTGAGATACTCTGTGCTTTTCAGCAGAAACACATTTCTTAAATCCAAATCCTTCATATCAGCTTTTAATTATGCACACTCACTGAGGAAACAAGGCAGTGCCCAGGGTGGAAATCTCTAGGGAATCCAAAATGTTCCCTTTGACCATTTGTTTTCTTTCCATCCTAGCTCAGATCTTTGCAGGAGCTGCTGACAACTTGCCTGAGTTAGGCCTCGCCTTTGTTGACTTGCTCCCTCCAGAGTGACCAAGCAGCCCTCCTTTTCTGGCTCGGCCCCACCTTCACACATGGTCCCAGTGGCACACTCACACATAGGCCACACGTACTCCCATGGAGACTGTCAGAGGGAGTCATGTACCTCTGTGCCCGCCAAAGCACCAGCACACATAGGGTAAGGCGACATGGCAGATGAGGGGAGAGAGAAGAGAAGAAAATGGCAAATCCTAAGGTACCTATTGAGTGGATCTGAGGCAACTCCTGGGCAGGCGGGAGTTCTTCAGCTGAGCACCAGGCTTTCCAGGCACTTCAGGTAGGTCCTGCAGAGGAGGAGGAGCCCCATCTTGACAGGGGCCCCTGGCACCCTGAGGGCCGAGAGCAGCGGTGTGACGCGGTCAGAGTCCACAAGGAGACTGACTTTCCTAACCTCTCAAGTCACCCTCGCAGTGCCAAGCAGAACCCATTCCTGCAGTTTAGCTTCCAAAATAGGACCACAAAATACAATCATTCCCCGCCTCTCCCCCATGGCCTCTGCCCCCTTTCAGGCTTCAGCCTCCCTCCTGCCTTCCTGTCTTCCTGCCCTTGTTGTGCAGGTGGGGCTTGCCCCTCTCCAGCGCCCTCACTGGGGCCCCGGGGAGCCTGCTTCGGGCCAGGGAGGAGCTGGAGCCAAGGGTGATGGCACTGGCAGCCTGCCTCTCAGGCCAGCAGGCCCCTGAGGACCCGGGGCCCAGGTCTCTTTGGCTCCGCAGTGGGGCCTGACACGCCCTGGTTGCAGCCTAGGGTTTGCAGCCTGCCTTTTTCTCGCACCACCCTCCTCACTCGGCCTCAGTGACAACATCACCCCCGGACCCTGACCCTTGGCCACCTGACTGAGGAGTTTTTGCAGAGCCACTAATATCCTGGAACTAAAAATACCAGGAGACCAGGGCCATAGAGAAGCAAGCCTATTAACAGCTAAGCTAGCACCCTCATGAGGCATTCCTGGCCCTGGGGGAGAAAGGGTGTGGGAGCAGTGGGTGCAGGTCAGCTCATGACAAGGACTGACTGTGACAGGGCCAGGGACCGGGACATCTTGCTAGAAAAGCTTGTTCAGCAGGGCCTCGTACGGGGCCTTCCTGCGCCAGGAGACAGGCAGAGCCTACAGCCCAATATCTTGGCAAGTCATTTATGTTTTATTGGCTTTAACCCACACACACAAATTACTTTTTAAAATTCTTTTCCTTTCTAAACTTTGGGTGTATTTCTTTCTTTTTGTTCACCTTGTAGCTCAAGCTCTCAGACCCTCTTTCTGAGAAAGCGAGAGTCCAGAGGCTCTGTCTGCCTTCTGGAGAAGGAGGACAAGGGCCCCTTGTCTTTCCAACTGTGGACAACATAGGTGGGGGGGATGTGAAATGGTTCCTGAACATTCTTTCCTTCATCCTTTGCAACAGTTTTTTTCTCTGGGTCATTATTCCGTTTAATTCAACAAGTATGTATTAGACTACCTTGTATGTGTTCAGCCTGCAGTAACATGCCTTGGAGGAGACAGAAGTGAGTGTGATACGCACCTTCTGCTTACAAACTTTCATCCATAACCCATCCTGGTGCTTGAAGAGTTTGGGGCAGCAGGGGCTTCGATGCGCAGACCAGGGAAGGCTGCATGGAGTGTTTAACTTCAGACGCCAACAGACACCGGGATAGCATGCCATGGTTTCCAACTTGAGCTGTAGGACTTCAAGATTTCAAATAAGTTGGCATTCGGTTTAACCCACAAGCCTTTCAAATAGAAATCCTATTCAGCATGAGGTCTGAGCTGTTTGACTCCTAAATGGAGACATAGAAAAGACAACAGGCAAGTAGGAACCGAAGCCTGCTTTGACTTGGACCCTTCACAGATATACACTGCCTCCACCCCTAACGAAAAAACAACAAAACAACCCACATTAGAAAAAAAAAAAACAAACCTTGGGCCTAGAAAGCTAAGGGCTATTCAGTTAACTTTCAGTACCCATGGAAATGCTCTGAGGATGTAAGAGGAAGAAAAAAACTACAAATGCAATTGGAGGAGGGCTTTTCCAGCCAGCTGAGCCAGGTCACATCAAGAGGACAACAGGAGATGTGCTCTAACATTTAGTGTCTTTCTCAAGCTTACGTTTGAGAAAACTTCACTGCCTCCTTTACTCTCACAATAGGCCTAAATGCTATTTGCCAAAATCTATGCTCCTGGAAAGTCCAGTTTTAAACAAAATAACAAGACGACCTCGATTAAGTTTATTTTGAAAGACTTGATCCACTTTGGTAATGAACCCTTCTGTATCTAAGGGGCCCAGAATGTGCTTGCCCTGAACCTGGAAGGGAGGAAGCTCTCTCCTTCACTCAGTTTTTTGGATTTCCACCTGTCCCTAGAGAATTCCTGAGTCATGGCCGTGGCTGCAAGCCTTGATCTCCTGTGAGCAGGGCAAGAGGGTTTGGCGACCACCTCACAGTCCCTTTCGGAGTGCTCCTAGGGTCCACAGTGTTCTAGGCCACACCGAGACAGAGGTACTCCTTCCCACTGAAGAGGGTGTTGCAGTCATCATGTCGCCAAAGGGCAAAAGCCCTTCTAGTATCAACCCCCAAGGTTTAACACAATTCTCCATTTGTGGTTCAAAGAATCAAGCTCTTAAATTGTGGGAGGCAGCCTGTTCCCGTGGAAAGGGCCCTGGAATGGAAATCTGAAGCTCTGACTCTCTCATTGACACTCTAATCCATACGAGATGCGTGGCCCTCCTGAGTGTTAGTCTCCCCACGTGTAAAAGTCAGTGAGATTAGCTATGTCATCATTTCCGTGCCGGTAGTTCGGATTTCTATAAATTCTCATAGTAGTGTTTTGGGGAGACTTGACTCCTAGAACCAAAAAGAAACCTTGATTGAATGGTTCAGATTGTATCCAAGTCCTCTGTGCTTCTCAGGTGGTGACAAGACACTCAGCATGTTAAGCCTCCCCAGTGGGATAGTGGAGCTGGTTGCAAATTACCGCCTTGCTTGGGATGCAGCCAGGAGACCTACGAGGAAGTGGATGTCGTAACTTGTGGTTTCTTTTTTTTCCTTTAGGGATTTGGAATTGCTGGAGAAAAAGGAGAAAAGGGAATCCCTGGCTTGCCAGGACCTCGGGTATGAACCTGGAAGGCTGTTTGCCTGCGTCTGTCAGGTCACCTGGTCCATCTTTCCTGTTTGCTTCATTATGTTATGTAACTTGATGGCCACCTAAGCTTCTCTTATTTCTCTTTCTCAATGCTTGGGCAGGCCCCTGAGACCTCCTCCTCTCTGCTTTGCCCTATTCCCTTGACTTAGTGGCTCCCTTGAATAAGGACTGATATACCCCCCATACCAGGTGGCTCCTCCGCCTATTTACTCTCCTTGTTCTCATGTATAATTACCTTCTGGGCTAAAGAATGATGTGTGTTGTCTTACTTTCATTCCATTCTATCCTGAGGGAATGTGGTCAGGTGGGCGGTAGGGTAGGGGAAGTTTGCAGGAGTGGAAGAAAGAGACCCAATTGCAACTTTTATAGGACAGAAACAAGCCCAGGAAGTTCTAGAACATAGTGAGCAATGTTTGGCATCAACGGTTTCTAATAATAATCTCACTTCAAGTGAAGAAATAACTGTTACCCTCTCTGAGTCCTAGCCTCGGGCCCTTAGGTCTTAGGCGGTAAGCAATGGCCAATCTTAGCCTTAAAGGAGCAACATTTCAGAGAACTGTGTCTTTAGCTGGGTCTTGAAATTTGTTAAGACTCTTTTGAGGATTCAGCAATGTTCCATTACCCTGCCACTTCTTTCTCTACCTTCCTCTGCTCCCTTGTCTTGAAAACACATAATCACCAACAAAGAATGCATTGGGGGTGAGAGACAAGAGGCCCTCCCACAATCTATTTAAAAATCTCATGACTTGGAACTAATGCAGACTAAGTATAATACCACCCAGCCCTTCTACCAAATTCCACCTAGTACTTAAAATGTTTCCATTTATTTGGCTCTTTAAAAATTCCCTGTGTGGCTATTCAGCCTGATGGATTAGTGCTTAGAAAGAAATCATTAAGCCAAGTCTAGGAACATTCTCTTACCTGATTTTGGGAGCTGCTAAATCCTGAACTCAGTTGGATAGCTTTGTTATGTAAGTCCAGTGGCTTTTTCTAGTGTGGGCTATTAATCTTTCTAAGGTGCCTCTATTCTCTTTACAGGGTCCCATGGGTTTAGAAGGAGTCCAAGGCCCTCCAGGGAGTCAGGTATTTTGGTTAATATCATTAAAGCCTCAGTGTATAAAAATCCTAATCAAAAGGTCCCCTTGCTTTACTCAACGTGACCATCTATCCAAAGGGAAACATCACTTATAATGCAAATTGTCCACCCCCCTTTGGTTGATAGAATCTCAGCCACTCATTTCCTTTGTTTCTACCCACGAAGGTGAGTATCCAGTGTTGAATTCAGCGCCGTGCTGTGATGCACTCATACTTCTTTCACATGTTACCAGGGCCTGGGAAGGCCAGCCTGCTTGTATTCATCTCTAGCCTTGTGGCCCTTGTCCTAAAATGCAAGTTGGCTACCTAGCTCCATATTGGCTTCTGGGAACATTTTACAGCTTCCAGAGTCAGGTATAATCCATACGTACCCTGGAATGCTGGCCAAAATCCCCGCGCTGTTTGCCCTGGCCTTATGCTGTTAGACATTCAATTTAGTTGTAACTGTGTTTCCGTCATAGGGCAAGAAGGGGTCATCAGGTTTTCCCGGGCTTAATGGATTCCCAGGAATTAAGGTAATGTTGGGAAGTGAAAATCCAGGACTGGGGAGATGGAAGGGTGAAGAATTACTGTGTAGTAGTAATAGTAATAGTAATAGTAGTAGTAGTAGTAGTAGTAGTAGTAGACTAAGTAGTAGTAGAATAAGTAGTAGTAATAATAATAAAAAATGCTGTTTAGTCCATTCAGGCTGCTTTAACAAAATATCACAGACTGGGTATCTTATGAACAACAGAAATGTATTTCTCAGTTTTGGAGGCTGGAAGTCTGAGATCAAGGTGCCAGTATGTTGGGTTCTGTTGAAACCTGAGGCTTGCAAACTGCCTACCTCTTGTTATGTCCTCACATGACAGAAGGGACAAGCTAGCTCTCCTGGGCTTCTTTTATAAGGGCACCAGTCCTAATGGTGGGAGCGCTACCCTCATGACCTAATCGCCTCCCAGAGGCCTCATCTCCTAATATCATCGCCTTGGGCATTAGGTTTTCAAGATGAACTTTCAGCGGACACAAACATTCAGATCATATCAAATGCCTACATAATGAGATGGAGTATTTCTTAATATTTGGACATTTTAGCTGCCCCCCTTTTTACACAAAAGGCGGACAACCTACCATGAACACACAAAGCTGTTGTGCCTCCTTAGATCCTACTCGATCAGTGGTAGACTAAAAGGCAGGGGCGGTGGTTGAGGAGCAAATCCATCCCTACAAGGAGAAATATTTTATTACCAACATTGTGTAGAATTGCCAATTTGGGGGTTTTGTTACTGTTTTTAAATTCTCTCAGACAATGTATCCCCTTATTGCCTGCACCTGGGGCAGACGGCACCTTCCACTCCAGCCTGGATATGCCACTGCACCTGATTCTGGTACCCGAGGCCCTCTTTTGAGAGAACTAAGACTCTTCTGACTTCCTCTGCCTGACATCATCCAGTGACAAGGGCTGTGACAGTAGCAGAGTCCCAAGCTTACTGAAAGTGGGAAAAAAAAGTTGAAACTCGGCCCTCTCCTTAGCACCTCTTGGGTGTAGTCATGTTGTCTATTCCTACACTGTTTCCCAGGCCCAGAAGTGCTTGTCCTGGAATAAGATTGCAAAATAAAACTGGGATCCCTTGTCCTTGACAGGTTTGCAATTGAGTGTCAGGCCTCTGGCCTGCCTTGTGTCACCATAACCTTAAATTTACTGGACTTTGAAATTAAGCTTTTGGGGGAAAGGAGTATAGCTCAGTGGTAGAACACGTGCTTGGCATGCACGAGGTCCTGGGTTCAATCCCCAGTGCCTCCATTAAAAATATGTTCCTCATTAAAACACTGTTGTGAGAAAAAAAAAGAAATTAACCTATGGACTATTTGCCCCTGAAGCTCAGCAGTTACAGAAAGGAGGAAATTTACATTTTCCTGGGGAATGGTTTTGAGGGATCATAAATCTTAGGTGATGAGGTCACAGAAATATTTGTGTTTAACATATTTAATCTTTGCAGGGTGAAAAGGGTGGCATTGGCCTGCCAGGCCCAGATGTTTTCATCGATACAGATGGTGCTGTGATCTCAGGTGCAACTTTTCACTGATTTGAATAGGGAAAAAAAGACAGGAGGTTGAATTCTGTATCCCCCATAATTGTTAAAAGAACTTTGTCGGGCACTGAATGGCTGCTAAACCTGATACCCACAAGGGCCACTCGTGGGTCCTGAACTTGGGGAATGAAGCTAACGCCAATGTCTTGGGTAAAGAAGCCAAGCCCCACACTCCATGTTTGTGCTGGGTCTACCAAGACTAGGATTTGGGTCAGCATGGGTCTGGATTTGCTAAAAATGGTTCATTCTCCTAGTGATGCCAAGGGAAGGATTTATACCCTCCCAGCTAGGCTAACTTCAGCCTGATACTATGGGCCACGTGATCCCATGTATGCTTGAGTTTGACAGTTTCACAGGAAGTAGAAAAGTATCTTTGGCTAGGAGAGCAAGTGGTCGTCGGCCTTCAACAGAATGATACGCTGAAAGTTTGTCTTCACCTCTCCTTGTTCTAGTGACTGTGTGTGCCCAACTCTTCTCTTTGCCTTCTTCAGAGATCCAAATGCCCAGTGTCTCCAGCTACTTCTCACTTGACCAAAGGCTTCTAATATAGCACCTCTTCCACTGGGGTCTCCTAACCTACCTCTCTCACATCCTCTCAGGCCTGTGCCCTGTCTGGTAAACTCACTGAAGCTGAGGTGTTAATGGCTGACAGTGGCTTCCTGTGTTCCACACTCAAGACTCCTGTGTATAACATGAAAAGTAGTAAAATGGTAGACATTGGAGGCATTACAGCAGATCGGTAGTGGTAAAAGAACCTTCTTCGTGCTTACCAGATCTCACCACAGAAGGCAAGCCCTGGCCTGACCAGTTCTGAACACTAGTAGAGACTTAGCTCAAATAGGCCCATTATCATATGAGAGCATTAGCATCTAGGGGACCTATGAAGGGCAAGAAAGGCACCTCTAACCTGAGACCATCTCCTTGCAACTCTTTTTAGGCATTTTGTGGCATCTTTGGGCCTCCCTTCGGTCTGCTTACTGCTTTTTTTTCCCCTTGCAATGCCAGGTTATCCTGGAGACCCTGGTGTACCAGGCCGCCCAGGCCTTAAAGGGGATAAAGGTATCCAGGGCCTGCCTGGCCCTTCCGGTGTCCCTGGATTACCAGCTATACCAGGTAAAACAAATGAACCCACCCCCTGCACAGATCAGTCCTCTTTATATTTGGGGTGTTGCTGTTTCCCAGACTCCAGCATGCCCTTTCTCTGTTTACTCTTAGAGGGAGACACCTGTGCGTTTTCTGCCAATGATGCTTGGGGCCATTCATTGCCTAGGTTAAGCACACTCTGGTGCTTAGCATCCCCTTCTGAACCTCTGGCCTGGTCCATACCTAGCCAAAGTCAGAAGAAAGGTAGACTGTAGTCAGTAAGCTCCCCATAGCCAGCCCAAGGCTAATGTAGATGAGGATAGGGCCTGAGTGAGCAGCTTTCCTCTGGCCTCAATAATGTACCGTAGCTAGATAGGCAGTCCCAGATCATCACTGAGGTTTGCAGCAACCAGACGAAGGCTGGGTTGGACAGCCAGAGCCCTGTCACTCTTTTGTGGATGTGCCATCCCAGCTGATGCTTGCCACAAGGCACTAACAAAAGCCCAGAGGAAAGTCTGTACCCAGACCTTCACTCTGTGCTTAACCCAGGCACTGAATGGCCCCAGCATCCTATGAGTGACACCCTTGAAACCATCATTGGAGGAACACACCTAGATGTCACCCTGTAAGAGTAAACAGTGAAAGGGTATGCCAGAGTCTGGGAAACAATGATGTCCCAAATATAAAGCCTCTGACATTACCTTTCAAGACACCAGTATCTAAATTCCTCGGAGATGGGTCTCTGTAAGGACACCAGTGCTTTTAAAACAGCCCCTTGGAGGAGGTACAGTTGATCCCAACACCAAGGGGGAAAACATAGAGAAGTAGGAGGCTGGAGACCCAGGTTTCCCTCTCAGGTTTGCCATGGAGAAGTCCTGTGCCCTGGACCATGTTTCTGTACATCTTTGAGCCTCCATTTCTCAAGAGATTAGGCTAGATGATTCCTAAAGACCCTTCTAACTCAGATGCAGGAGGAGGGCAAATGCTTTCCCAAATTCTCCCTTGGAGTTAGTTTCTATCATATGCCATTGATTGGAAGACCCCTGGAGAAGATGGCGATGTACTGAGCATTTTTGTGTGGGCTTATCCTTCCAGGTGTCCCCGGTGCTCTAGGCCCCCAGGGAGTTCCAGGCCTGAAGGGGGACCAAGGAAACCCTGGCCGCACCACAATTGGGGCATCTGGCCTCCCTGGCAGAGATGGTTTGCCAGGCCCACCAGGCCCACCAGGCCCACCCGGTAAGTTGTTCATTTCTCTCTTTGGTCTTGAGAAACAGGTGTGATCCAGACTCCAGAACAGTCCTGATTTATGATGGAGGGAGCATATCACAGGTTAGGGACCACAGAGATCAGAGTGTTCATCAAGGAATAGGCAAGCTATGGCCATATTGCTGCCCAGACACAACCCAGTGCCTTCCGACTTCTGTAGTCATTTCATTTCCCCCTTCACCGTTCTCAGCCCCTAAGCCTGTGGTCTTGTAGCTCCCAAAGAAATAGCACTGTCTCTTACAAGCTTTTCCTGGTCCTCAGGGCTCTGGCAGGGTAGGCTGAGAGCCAGAGAAATGGGAAACCAGGCCTGGATCCTCAAGGTGGCTGCTAAAAGCCTCCACAGGGCTTATTCTCCTTAAATCTTCTACCTGAGTTTGGGATTCTAGATTCTAAGAAAAAGGCGAGAAATGTGCCCTGTATGTTTCTTTGTAACCTAAATCCCCTGATCACTGCAGCTGGTTCCCAGTTCCTCTTTTGTCCTAAGAGGACTTGCTGGGATCAACATGGGGACTGCTGAGTTACTGAAGCTGCCTTGGTCATTCCTGTATCCCCAGTGTCTAGTCCTGGAACATATTAGACTTTCTGGAATTAGTAGTAGAGTGAATCAAGCCACCAGAGAGTAGACGTGCTACAGACTTCAGGTCCCTGTGTTGGATTTGGGGGGGGGTGTCTCTACTCTAGTGGTTGAGCTTTGGGGAGCCTTGGTGACTGAGTTGATGTGCTGAGTCAAATGAGCCCAGGCTCATGGAAGTTGCCATTCTTTTCCATTTCTTTTTTCTGCAGGTCCAGCATTTGAGACTAGAACCCTACAGAGCACAGAGCCAGGGTTGCCTGGTCTCCGAGGAGAACGAGGTCCAAAGGGAAACCCAGGCCCGAAAGGAATAAAAGGTGATTTGGGCCCCTTAGGTTTCTTTGTTCCCCAGACTCCTTGGAGAGGATCCCCTGGGAATGAGCCAACCAACAGCCTTGGAAACCTGAACAGAAGCCATCTTGGACCTTGACTGGGGATTGGATTAGAGGATTGTTGTAAGTGATGTACTTGGGGCTCTAAGACTGAGACTGGCAATTGAGGTCACACAGGACAGAGTGGCTCCCAGGCTATTCTTCCTGCCCCCTCCGCCTGCAGAAGCTGTTCTGCACTCTATGACCCCTCTCAGTTTGTAAGGCCAAGGCTGGAAGTCGCTTATCATTATCTTCAGCCTGAAGGAAAGGGCTCTGAACAGGTCAAGACGTGGAACTCTGAAAAGAGCCAGTTGGCTCCAGGAAAGCAACTCCAGTCCCCACTGACGTTGCAGGACTGACTGATGACCCCAGCCTTTGGCTGCACTGCTCTCGCCATCTTTTTGCCATCATTCCTCTGTTTCATGCTCTAAGGGGAAGATGCTAAAGTGCAAATAAATCAATTCATTCTAGTTCCAGCCCAGGGCCGGGTGGAGGAAGAGGTGAAAGTGTCAGCTGCAGAGAGGTTTGGAGGTGACCCAGTGGTTTCAGGTTCCTGAAGTCTCTCCCCTTCTCTGAAGGAATGAACAGCTCTCCTCACCCTCAACAAAGAGGATTTAACTTCCCCCTCTCCTTTCTCATTGTCCTATCGTAAAATGTCACTACCTAAGCAGAGGAGCTAGTTCAGAAGTTTCTGAAAGCTCCATCTCTGCTATTCAGGTCCAGGGAAGACTGTTTGAGGGGAAAGGGATATTAAATGGCGAGTCTAGACCTAGGATGTCAATGTTGGCCCTTCACTGACTCACTACAGAGCTAGTATGCTTCTTAATACCATTCTCAGACTTAAAACAGGGCCAGCTCCAATGCGTCTCCTCCTCTATTCCCATGAGGCCAGAAGGTTCTAAGTCTGAAATAGTGATAGTGATTTTCAAGTGGACATGAGAATCACCTAGGGGAGATGATGACAAATTAGATCCTTGGGTCTGGCATCCTGAGAGTCTGATTGATTAGACCTGGGGTGAGACCCAGCAAACTGCCTTATAAACAGGCATCCCAGGTGAGTCATGCAGGAGGTCAGTGATCACACCTGAGAAATGATTATTTGGAGAACAGATTGTTCTTCCAGAGTTCCTGGGGTTATCAATTTTCTAAATTAAGAAAAGGCCCTTCAAGATCTTAGGAGAACTCAGAGTCACCTGTGTTGGCCCAAAGTCTCATTTTCTAGACTGTAAACATGGAAGATATAGGTGGCTGGGCTGTCTTGCTAGTGACTCCTTGGTATCTCTTCAGAGATGCTTTGCTGAAATCCCTATCTTCGGTTTATTTGACATTTGTCTCTGTGTACAAAAGACAAAGGAAAGACATTTTGGTGAACAGAACCTTCGAGTGGATTGGATTCCAGAGTCGCAGCTTGTTAATGTAGGTCAGTGGTTCTCAACTCCAGCTGCACGTTAGATTCGCTGATGGCTGGGCCCCACCCAACACTAATGAAATCCAAATCACCAGCACAGATGTACTTTGATGGAGAGTAAATCTAGTTCATTTGAGCCTGTCCTTTGCAGGCTTCCTGATTCCCTCCATGGAGTTGTTCAAGTCACAAATTACCACTGGCAGGTCTTCCTTCTTCTTGGAAAGATGGCCCGCTTTGTTTAATGTTGTCTTTTTTTTCCTCCAGGGGACTCAGGTTTTTGTGCTTGTGATGGTGGTGTCCCTAACATTGGACCACCCGGGGAGCCAGGCCTGCCTGGACCACCAGGTCTTCTAGGTCTTCCAGGCCTAAAAGGAGCCAGAGGAGATCCAGGCTCTGGGGGTGCACAGGGCCCATCAGGAGATCCAGTAAGTCTTACCAAACTTTGACCCTGGAGGAGGAAATGGGAGCTTTCAAATGCCCCTTACTCCTCACCCATCACTTTCCTAAAACACATAAAAGAACGATGGGGATAAAACCAAGCTGCCGGGTTTTGATCTGTAATATGAAGAAGCCTATTGAGATGATCTGTAAAGTTCCTTTCTGCTCTAACCTACCTATGTTCCTGCCCTTCCTCCCTTTCTTAATCCCTCCTTTCCATACACAAAACCATTTATATTTGCCTAGCACTGTGCTGGGCCCTGAAGATAAAATTGGAATTAAGGGGAGGGTATAGCTCAGTGGTAGAGTGCATGCTTAGCATGCATGAGGTTCTGGGTTAAATCCCCAGTACCTCTGTTTAAATAAGCAAACAAACAAACTTGATTACCACCCCCCCAAAAAAATCGGAATGAAGACAAGATTACCATCCTCAAAGATTTCAAAATTTAGAAAGAGTAAGAAAATAAATGAGTAATTATAATCCAAGATGATGACATAATCCAGTGTCCAAAACTGCCAAAATATACCCAAGGATTTTTCTAGGTCAGACCTATGCGAAGTACCAGAATCCTATGAATTCTGCATCTCCTGATCACTCTCTTTTGTCTTTTTGTCAGGGTTTATTTGGGCCTCGAGGTCCGGCCGGCCCCAAAGGAAAGAAAGGGGAACCAGCTCTCAGTACAGGATCAGGGATGCCAGGAGATCGGGGTGATCCTGGCTCCCAGGGGCTCCCTGGGGAGACAGGAGCCCCAGGCAAGGATGGAATACCAGGTTTACTGGGTCTGCCAGGCCTTCCGGTAAGTTGATTGTTCCTGGGTGATTAGCTCTAGAAATCCTCACACCTGACCGGGGCAGGGGCAGGGGGGTTCTGATGGCTACTAGACTGTGAGACAGGGCAGAACAGAGAGTCCAGAACATCTCTTCCCACCACTGCCACTGACACTTTTTGCTCTGTGGTTTTCCTTTCTGTGAAATGGGAACTTTTTTTCTCAGAATGGGTCATTGGCTCACTTGATAAATGCTGGTGACAATTGACCATATCACTTAAAATGCTTCAGCTTCTCAGGCTATTCCCCGGGCAAGTAATCTAGCTGCTCTCTGTGACCCCAAGGGTAGTTATCCTGCTCCTGTTTCTGGCCCCACTACCCTAACCAGTCTAGAACATTCTGTATTATCAGATCACCTGGTGTTGACAAGCTTCATTTCCATCAACTAAACTCAGAGGAATTGATTGATAAATTAGAGTGACAGGGAATTTTAACCAAAAAAAAAAAAGCATTGGTCATACTGGTTAGTTATTTCTGTCCTATGGTCAGAGAATTTTGCAGATAAGTCTCTAAGTCAGGCTTTCATTCTTTCTTAATGTGTTATCCAGGGTGATGGTGGACAGGGCTTCCCAGGTGAAAAGGGGTTACCAGGACCTCCTGGTGAAAAAGGCCGTAGTGGTCCAATTGGCCCCCCAGGAATTGGGCTACCAGGATCTCCTGGACCTCGTGGGCTTCCTGGAGATCAAGGAGTAGATGGATTACCAGGGCAACAAGGCCCCCCTGGGCTTCCAGGTGAGTCAGGGAATCAGATGTCTTTGGGCTTGGAAAACTGACTCCTGAGTGTAGATATGGCCCAGATGCTTGAAATGTGTCATAAGAAGACTGGTTGTAATTCCAACTTTCAATCCTCATGAAGGTTTTCATGTGGAAAAAGGATCATAATTGCATTGTGGTACAGTTACACACAGAACAATATAGGTTTCCGCTCTATTTAGTGAAAAACTTCCTAACAGAGCAACCTGAGAAGGGTAGCAGAGCTGCCTTGGGAGGTTATGAGCTCATAATTCCTGGAAAATTTCAAGCAGAAGCTGGATGACCATTTATTACGAGTGCTATCAAGGTAACGAGTGGAGACTGGACAAGATATCCTTTAAGAGGGATGGTAATATCAGCAGAGAAGAATCTTTCCTTAATTCATGAGATCTCAGGCTGGGAAGAGACCCTAGTTATATGTAGTCCAATCTCCATTTCATACCTTAAATCCCTCCCATTTATTTAACTTCTTTTTCAACTTGAATTGCAGGAGTCACAATGAGTGACAGTCCTGCTATTATAGATCGTTAAGGTGCTGTGCTAATAACTTGCCTTCTTCCATACAGCTCACGTAGTTCTTGATCCCAGCTTCTATGTTTCCACAACTTCTATGTTCCCATTAGTGGTACCACACTGCTTATAGTCGGCTGAAGTTTGGAAACGTGAAATTTATTTCATGTTCTTCATTTGCAGTACTTCTTGCAATCTTTCCTTCCTCTTCTTGGCATTTAGTTCTCATTATCTCATGCCTAGCTTATCAAATACCTGTATGCTTGATGGAATACATGGATAGATGAATGGACGGGTGAATGAATGACAACAACTTCCTAAGTAGTTTATCATCTCCTACCTCCAGAGTTTCCCTGCTTAATCCCACTATGAACACTGCTGCCAACTTAATGTCTGTAAAGGGCTTATACCATCATGTTACTCCCCAAGTTCAAAGCCACAAATGGTCTCTACTGAATAGAGAATAATGTTCAAACTCCTGAGGCAGTTTGGAGAATTCAAAAGTCCCCAAACATGGACACAACCAACCTTTCTGGCCTAACCTTATCTTATACTCTTCATGTAAAAACAAAACAAAACAAAGCACTAAGACAACGGTGTTTTTCATTGTCCCCAAACACAGTATGTTCATTTCCAACTCCAAGATTTTGCACATGTTGCCTTTTCTGGAATACTCTTCCTCTTGTCTCTGTGTAGTCACATCCTAGCCAGCTTTCAGGGTTCAATACAAGCCCTAATTCTTCCACTAAGCTTTCTCTTGACTCCTACAGTTTATTGGACAGTTAGATTATGTATTTCCTTCCATTAGTACTTTTACTTTGTCCAGCTGCATTGTAAGCCTCGGATCATACTAAGGAAGGTGAATAATCCTTTTTAGCATTTCTCAACCTGCCTAGTGTAGTGCAATATTCCATGGGAGACTAATATACAGTTATAGAGGAAAGGGCCATCCCAGTAACCAAGGGGCTTTTCCTTAGACCTGTTTCTCCTCTTTCTACGTCGTCACCTGTAAGGATTACAAAAAAGAAGACAGATGTCAGGTCTTGTAAAAATGTATTTCTGTTAAAATATATTTTAATGAATTGGTATAACAAGGATTATGGTACAAGTTAAAAATTGATGATTTAAGATTCTCAAAGCCAAGTCAGTATTTCAGTTCACGAATTCCCATTAAGGCTGTAAGGAATTTTATCAAATGAAATCATTCTGCCTTTTGGAGGCCCTGGTGTCAGCTATAGCTTTGCTTCTACCTCTGTTCCAAGAGATGATATTCATTCATGGTCATTCCACTGCCCCTTGGCCAACTGGGTCTTCATTCTAGCTCAACCCATTTTGCAGGCCACTAGGTTTTAAGCTGAGTTCTATTACCATGGTACCTATAAACTTACACACACACAAATCTGGATATTGTTAGTATTCCAACTGCTTGAAAACAGGCGGAGTCAACAGAAGGAAGCCCATGGGACCATTTCTGTCCCAAACTTCACTACCCCTGGACACAGAAAGTTCTCAGGAATACAGAGATATAGAAAGCAGTAGCCTGGGAGATGTCTTATGCAGAAAATGTTCTTGTTGCAGTGCCAAGACTTTCTAAAAAAATTACTTCAGTTAAGAGCATTAGCTTTCTTTCTCTTTCTACGGCAACCAGATATAACTCCTCGAACTAACTTGCTTTCCACACAATTTTTAAAACACTCAACCTGTGGGTCCTGGGCATTTGCACTGTGGCCATTACTGCTGCCATGAAAAATGAAGATGCTGTCCTTAAATGTACTCACTCCAACCAGTGGTGGCTCAGGCGAGGACAACTGCATTGCCAGGAGAGGGAATGGAGTCATCTGAAGCCTTTCAACCTAATCATGTGAATTATTACAAACCCTGGGCAAGCAGACAACTGGCTGTTTCCAAAGAGGCTCTGGTCCAGATGCTCATAGTAATCCATCACCCTGGTTATTACTGCCGCAGCTCCTGTGTCCTTGATTCCGTGTGGGTGCCAGCTACAGACAAGACTTCCCTTGGGCCTCAAGGAACTTCCATCCTGGTTTAATTTTCTTCTTTACTTGATTGGTCTAGGTGACTGCTGCTGCAGGGAGAAGGTTGGCACAGGAGACTTAGACACAGAGGGAGGTGAGAGCTAGCCAGGTCTAGAGGTGCTCAATCACCCATGGTGGCAAATCCCACCTTCCTGTTTGTTCACTTTATCTTAGACATTCACAATGGCCTGAGCATCACACTGGAGCCTCGGGTTGGGGAGGGATGAGCCAAAGGCTGGGGTGCAAAGGCTAACGCTGACACCGCTTCAGAGGCTCTTTAGCACACCCCTTCCTGGAGGGAGGGCAGAAGGAAGCGGGCACGCAGTCTCTGCAAGGGGCCGAGCTTGTTCACCATGCATGCTGATGGCTCAGCTGATCTCTACGTTGAGTGTCTTCATTTATGAACTTAACTAAGGCCATAACTTGCCTTGGGAGGGACCTGCAAGGATCCGCACAGGTCTGATATTTATTCATTGGACCAAGAAGACACTAAGAGGTTAGAATCTTGATAACCAGAAGTGCTTTTTTATTCTGAAGATGAATTTTGACATTAATGGCAAAAGTTCTGAATAATCAGGTCATTTATTGCACTTATAAAACAGAACATGGGTAGAGCTGATTTCTACACTTTGGGGGAGACGGCTCTGAATTCAGGGATGTAAAGTGAAAGACAGGGACTTAAGCACAAGAGCCAGATAGCAGTATGACTTGAAGTCCTTACCTTCTCACCATTTTGGCTCTCTGCCTACAATACACAAGCGTGGTGTGTTGCACAGGACTGGTATGAGGCAAAAGAGAAGTGTGTCTTTGATTTCCTCTGGTTTATACTCATCTTCCCTTTTCTCATTATTTTTCCTGCCCTGGATCCTTTGCAGATGCCTGTCCTTGGCCCCATTCCCCTAAAGGTTTTATTTTTCTCTGGCTATCAGAGGTGACAAGAATCTATGAAACTGGTAATGATAACTTGAGGATGGATGTCTTTGTGTTTGGACCTGGCCCAGAGATATTTGTCCTGTACCCAGTTTGCTTTTTAAGACATAAAGCAATGAAACGACAATGTTCAACATACTGGAGCCAGTCTGGGCAGGAGAGTCATCTGCAGGGTCCCTCTCAACGATACCATCTAGGGAGGCAGTGCTTTAGCCTGGTCAAAGCCGAGCACAGGATTGGCAGCCCTCTCCCAGTGAAGCATCGCATCGTGAGATGCTTGCTCATAGAGCATATTTCTTTAGTAGAGAACTAGCTCCCCAAAATAGCTCCATCCTCTCAATATCTGGCAGGATGGAAATAGGTGTGGCCATCTATGGAGGAAGATCAGGCTGTAGCCATCTCTCCACCTTTGAAAATATAACTATAAAACCTGGGGTTTAGAAGGCAGAAAGTTGCTGCCTGGGCTACAAAGTAGTGTCACTAACCTGACTGAAGTAGAATCCAGAGGATGGCCTTGCTGGAGCTTTTCTGAATACTCCTCCTTAAATAAGATAATTTTTAAAAATTTTATCCTTTGAGCACATACCAGGGATTTGAAAACCTCATATTTCTTTTATTTGAGGAACGTAATATTTGAGGACCCTGTTCCTTGACTATTCTTTTCTTCGAGTCTGTGTCAGTTAAGTCTTTGGCATGTATTTCTTTACCTACCATCCAGTTTTGTTTAAAACACACACAAAACGCTAGTAAGTCTCAAGAAGAATCTTACTCGATTACTAGTAATGTGTTTTTATTTATTGAGGATAGGTTTGTGCTAAGGACTGTGTTAGGTTTAAAAATTAGAGGGTTAATTCTTCTTTGTTGTGTTGCTTTCATTATTGAAAATAAACAGAACTTTGTATTTGGAGAAAAAATAGCTGTTAGCACTATTCCAGGTGTAGTCCTCACAAGCACCATATGAGATAAGTAGCTCCCATTTGACACTTGAGGCTCAGAGAGGTTGAGTATATTACTCATACAACTGGTTAGTAGCAGAACGAAGATACAAGCTCAGGTCTGTCTGGCTTCAGAGCCCAACCTCTTAACCAAAACATTATACTGTTCAATTCCCAGTTTTGGTTTCAGAATAGAACAGGTGGGCTAAAAATGCCATCAAGCCTTTATATTGAAAAACAAAAGTGGGAATGGGGGAGGAGTGCCAGTCCATTGAGTAGCTCATCTGAATCATACGTTGTATACATATCTTTAAGAGATGTAGTTTGCAATTTAAGTAGGGGCAAAAGCTACAGCACTTTATTGGAACTGTTGGCTCTGTGGCTTAAAGCAGAGCTTGGCTGATTGTTTTAATGAATAGGCAAGACTAATTTTAATTACCATATCAATTGTTTGTAAATGGCGCTTGAAGGAACCAACTAACAATTTGTTCACCAGTATTTTATTAAACCTTCCCTCTGTGATCATATAGACTCTTTTAATTTGCACTATGAATGAGCAAGGAAGAATTTGCTAGAGGAAGGGCTATGTAGGCCAATTTCAATGTCTTGAATACTGAAATTGACTGCCCCTTCTCCCTAGTAGCAGTGCTGACAGTTTCAAATGAGGAGCTGAGGGAAGGGTCACTGTCTGTCATGGCCAAGAGAGTGGCTGTCAGTGTTTGCCTGGTCCAGACTTATGGGTACACCTGACCAAGGACAATCAATAGGTTTCAGTAGATCCCAAATGACATGTGTCAAAAGAACCCGGTGCTTTGGGAAAAGCTTCATTCCGAGAAGAGAGCAGTCATGTGAATTTGAGGGATCTTGACTTCAAACCCTTCAGTCTAGTCTTGTGGGCATAACGGACCCTTGGGACTAACCCCAAGCACTCATCCTAGGGAGGGGCTCCATCTGAGGGCAGGGCGAATAGGCAATTGCCGTTGGCTTCTGTTCCTGCACCACGGGAAACTGCCAGAAGGTGTCGTCCTGGCACTTGGACACTAGGAGCATTCTTATCTGTAAGAAATTGCACTAGGAAAAACTCCCAAGAGATTCTCTATTTTTAAATTGAAGTATAGTCAGTTTACAATGTTGTGTCAATTTCTGGTCCAAGAGCTTCTGATGCCAGGATTTTTCTGCATGGGCTGCCAGCTTCTGGGTGGGAAGACTAACGTAGCTGTTTCATTCGATGGAACGGGAGTCAAGGAGCATGCTAGAGGAAAATCGTCCCTGACTCAGTGGGTTCACCAGATGTTTACATGTTACCACTTTCAGGTGTCACCTTGCCTTGTATTATTCCTGGGTCATATGGTCCACCAGGATTCCCAGGAGCTCCCGGATTCCCAGGTATGGAAGGAGGGCAGAGAAAGCCCCATGCACACTTGTAAGGGCAGTGTGCCAAAAGGAAGCCAGTCATAACCCAGTAGTATATGGGGGTCCACATTCGTCCTGAGAGGGCAGCCTTGAGGGTTGAGGAAATAGAACGGCTGCTGGAGAGGGTTGTGTGGGGAGGTAAGAATAAGAGAGGCCATCCAAGAGACTAGGATTCTTGACTGAACATCACAAATCACATCTAGCCACAATGACCTTCCTTTCCCCTTACTGCTCACATTTGGGTTTTCAGGCCCCAAAGGGGCCCATGGCTTCCCTGGGACTCCAGGCCCGCCTGGACTGCGTGGAAATAAAGGAGAGCCCGGAAGTCCAGGATTGGTTCACCTCCCTGAACTGCCAGGTAAGAGAAGAAGCTTCTCCTCCTGCTTCTCCTTCTGTGTGAGTGTGTGTTTGGATAGTGGTAGCCATCCACCGGCTATAGGAAGTAAGGACTGCACTCTGCTATAAGTGGGATGGTTTTGATTTCATACTCGGGCAAGACAGAGCTTAGAGCTATAGAATGACAGCATCTCAGAGCAATAAGGGTCACTTGAGATCAGCTGAGCTAACCCCTTCACTTTCAGAGGAGGAAACTGAGGCTCAGATGAAAAGTGACTTGCCTGAGGTCACAAAGCCGCTAGTGACAGAGCTAGGACTCAGCCCCGTGAACTGACTGCCAGTTCTACAGTAGTTTCCTGGATCAACTCCTTACAGGTCAGAGAAAGAGATTCAGATGAGTGAGAGGGAAGCTGTCATATTTCAGACCCTTTGCTTACACCCTGATGTTCCAACCTGAGCTTCATTGTTCCACACTGCATGAGTGGTTCTCAGACTGTGTTCCCTCAGCCAGCAACATCAGCAGCACCTGGGAACCTGTTAGTAATGCAGACCCCTGGCCCCTTGGCAGAGCTGCTGATCAGTAGCTCTGGGGGTGGGCCCAGCAAAGTGGGTTTGACGAAGCACCCCTGCCCCAGGTGACTCTGACCCATGCTCAGTTTGAGAACCACCCCTGCTCTGAGGCACAGGGCTCATCTTGGACCACGTGCCCTGGGGTTTGTTGGTGGCCCAGTTCCCTCCACCACCCAGGAAGAGGGAGGTATGTTGGCAGATGTTAGACGACTCTAAAAGAGACTGGGCCTTTGACAGGCAGTCCCGGTGTGACCTGTGCTCTTTGGTCACTGTAGGAGCCCCAGGAGGGGTTGCTGAGCTCTGCCCTAGGCCCGGCCTCACTGAGCTAGATCCTCCTCCAAGTCACGGGGGGGCAAGTTTCCCCAGAATAAGGGACTCCTGATCTTTAAGGGAAGTGACACACATTATTAATATGCTAGCTTTTGCAGTAGGAAAAAAAAATCTGTGTCAGAGTTCTCTCCCCAGACCTGTCAACTTCTAAACCTCCATGGCCTTTTATTTTTGCCTCTTTACATTTAGGATTTCCGGGACCTCGTGGGGAGAAGGGCTTGCCTGGGTTTCCCGGGCTCCCTGGAAAAGATGGCTTGCCTGGGAAAGTTGGCAGTCCAGGCTTACCAGGTTCCAAGGGAGCTCCTGGTGACATCATTGGCGCTGAAAGTGGTGTTCCGGGGGAGCAAGGCCTCCAGGGACTGCCAGGGGACAGAGGATTTCCAGGAGACTCTGGCCTTCCGGGACCCAAGGGTGACTCTCTTTGCCCCATTTATCTGACCATGTACAGAAAGCCTTTCAGTAACACTTATACTTGCATGAATACCTGCATGGATCTGGGGTAATGGATAAAGTAGGGGCTTAAAATGAAAAGCCATTTTGTTCTGTCCCTCCCTTTTCAGAACTTTTTCTTAAATCACCTGAGTCCATTCTCCTGTCTTAGCAATTCCAGGTGTAGCCATAACCAATAGATTTCTTGTAAAGCCTCTGATTTATTGCTGGGAATAGCAGTAAGGCCAGGGCTAACAAGACAGTGGTACCCAGGATGCAGCCTGGCCCACGATCTTCTACTGGAAGCTGGTTTGTTGACCAGTCCCTGCTGTGGATCCAGGCTGTGATCATCTGCTCCTTTCTTTCCTTAGGTTTGTTTGGGAAGTCAGGCTTGCTTGGCCCCAAAGGTGAGCGGGGCAGCCCTGGAACACCAGGCCGCGTGGGACAGCCAGGCCCCCCAGGATCTGGTGGTCTATTCGGCATCAAGGGCAAACCCGGGCTCCCAGGAACACCAGGCTTTCCAGGCACTTCAGGTAGGTCCTGCAGAGGAGGAGGAGCCCCATCTTGACAGGGGCCCCTGGCACCCTGAGGGCCGAGAGCAGCGGTGTGACGTGGTCAGAGTTCACAAGGGGACTGACTTTCCTAACCTCTCAAGTCACCCTCGCAGTGCCAAGCAGAACCCATTCCTGCAGTTTAGCTTCCAAAATAGGACCACAAAATACAATCATTCCCCGCCTCTCCCCCATGGCCTCTGCCCCCTTTCAGGCTTCAGCCTCCCTCCTGCCTTCCTGCCCTTGTTGTGCAGGTGGGGCTTGCCCCTCTCCAGCGCCCTCACTGGGGCCCCGGGGAGCCTGCTTCGGGCCAGGGAGGAGCTGGAGCCAAGGGTGACGGCACTGGCAGCCTGCCTCTCAGGCCAGCAGGCCCCTGAGGACCCGGGGCCCAGGTCTCTTTGGCTCCGCAGTGGGGCCTGACACGCCCTGGTTGCAGCCTAGGGTTTGCAGCCTGCCTTTTTCTCGCACCACCCTCCTCACTCGGCCTCAGTGACATCACCCCCTGACCCTGACCCCTGGCCTCCCGACTGAGGTTGAGTTTTGCAAAGCCATTAATTTCCCTTCTATCCCCTTTGCCCTCCTGTGTTTTTGGGGTCTTCACATAGGCTGTCCAGGTGGGAAAACAGCACACCAGCTCACCGACTGACACCCCCACGAGCTTTGCCTCTAGGGAAATTATCTTACTATACACGCTAACCTGGCAAGGCCAGAGGTCCCTGAACTCATGCTGTGGGGTTGGCCCCCATTGAATTTCCTTCTCTTGTTGTAGAATCCCCTTCACAGCCTCCCATTAGAATCCTGGGGCTTGCGGCTACTTGATGCTTTTCAATGCATAGAAAGCCAAGTCAGCCATTCATTTAGGTCCTTAGGGGCCCGAATACCTCTGTCGTCACTGATTTAATCCTTTGGTTTTTTAATTTCCTTGCTTTGTACCTGAACATTCCACTTTGGCAGCAGCTCAGGAGGTTAATCCCATTGACCAACTTAAAGCAGGGCGAAAGAAGTCTCCGAATACCTAGGAGACCAAATGGGCCTTGGGGATTTCTACAGTGCTTGGCACTAGGGGGTCTTTCAACCTTAATGCCAAGGAACTGGCTGACTTAACTGCTTGCATGAGGGATTAAAAGGGCAGCCCTGTATGCGTGGCTCCCTGGGAGGCTGAAACAATGGTTCAGCTTTAACCTCTACTTCACCAATCGGCTCAGGAAACAGCCATTGTAGAGTGATTCAAACTGGAAGTACCAGGAAGCTTGAGTCCACTTGCCACCCTGGCTTCCCAGAGCTCCATTCAGAGGCAGGAGTGGGAACCACATTCATAACGGGGAAGAGTTATGATCAGAAGGGGTTTACTCGCCTTCCCTGCCAACTGTGGTTCCATGTTGGAAGAAGTAACCATTGGCATGGTGCTCTGGGTGGTAGGTGCTAATGCTTCAGCCGCTAAGAACTCTGCCTGTTAGCAGTCAGCACAGGCCATTGTTAAAGGGCCGTTTACAAACCCCAACAAGCCAACCAATCAGAAGCCATGGAAATGGGCAGTGGTCCAGATCTGGACAGAGCCTTACTTGACAGCTGTCCTGTGTTCTCTCTTGTGCTGATTCAGGACGTCCTGGAAAGAAAGGTCCAAGAGGCGAGATAGGTTCCCCTGGATCAGCAGGAAAGAGAGGCCTGCCTGGGTTGAAAGGCCTTCCGGGATCTCCAGGGCTGATTGGCTTCCTGGGGAGCTCGGGCTTGCCAGGGGGCACTGGGTTGCCAGGTCTGCCAGGTCCGAAGGGTAAGTGAAGCCATTAGGAAGGCACCAGTAGGTGCCCAAGAGGAGCTGCCATGCTGCCCAGCTGGCCCTCTCCTCTCTCTCTGCCTAGGAAATGGGAATGGGGAGGGAGGTGGGCAGGGATTTTTGTGGCAATAGAGTTGGACAAGGCCAGTGCTAAAGGAGGACCCCCACCCAAGGTGAGTCACCCTCACTGCTAGCTGGGTGGAACACTGGGCTGAACAGCATGGGCAGGAAAGCCCATGACAGAAATAGCCATCATTCATCATTCATTTGCACGACCCCTAGTATAGAGCCTGACAGTTCTCATTTCCCAAGATCGTCCTGCTAGACACCAGAGGTTGGGCAGGAGGGGGTCCCAGGTCACACAACAGGTTAGCAACAGTGCCAGGCTGGAGCTCATCTCCCTGCCTCCTGGCCCTAGGCTTTCTTTTTTTTTTTCCTGTGCCACACATGAGCTCTGACGTGGCCCATCATAAGAGGGGCACGTGTCTCCTTTCCTTTCTGGTGTTTAGTGCCATGTCCCTGTTTAGGAAAGTAGCGTAATGGGTACTGACTAAGAACTTGGGCTTTGGAGTTAGAGAAACATGGGTTTGAATCCCTTCTCTGCCACTTCCTAGCTGTGTGACTTTGGCTGAGTTAATGAACCTCTCTGAGCTTCGATTTCCTGGTATGTCAAACAGGGATAATGATAGAAGTTCTTGTTTCTCAACAGGGGAGAAGGGGTCCATTGGACTGATAGGTTTTCCAGGGATTCCAGGTCTCCCTGGTATTCCTGGTGCAAGCGGGTTAAAGGGAATTCCTGGGTCAGCTGGCCGAGTGGGACCATCTGGATGGGCTGGCAGCCCTGGTGAAAAAGGTGAGCTGGGGAACTGAATTCTAGAATTGCCACTCATGCTTCTCAAGGTACATTTTGTTCATCAGGTTTGTCATTCATGTGGATTGTACCAACCCTGCGCTAGATCAGAAGATTTGGGGTTTCTGAATGAAGTCCTTTTAAACCAAAAGAACTCATGACTTCTGAGTTACCACCACATGTTAGAGGCCTTGACACACATACCCAGATGCTCAGTGAAGGAGGGTTTTGAGTAGGGTCTAAAGCTGCTGGTGGACCTCAGGCTTGTTGAAGGAGAGGATATTTACATAAATGCAAAGTTAGGCAAATGGGCAGGGAAGAAGCTGGAAGAGCCCAGAAAGGGGGCCTGGGGTAGCTTGGGAAGAGCTGATATGAAAGGTCAGCCCATGCCTGACCCCATGTCTAAGCTCCCTCTCACACGGGTCTCATGACCTCCATCCCTGCAGGAGACAGAGGCGACCGAGGGCCAGTTGGGATACCCAGTCCAAGACCTCCGATGCTGAACCTCCTCTTCAAGGGAGACAAAGGTTCTCAGGGCTCAGTCGGATCCATCGGATTTCCTGGGCCCAGAGGTGCGGGGGCTTGGAACGGGCAGAAGAAACAGCCAAGACAGGTTTTACAACCAAACTTGACTTCCTTCCCGAGAAGAGGCCCCACAGTACAAGACCCACCCAGAGCAGCCATGTGGGTGGAAATTGGGGGTCCACAGAGGCTGCCTTCCCTGGGCCTGAGGGGTGCCTGGATTGTGAGCTGGCCAGTTTTCATTGCCACGGTGGGACTGAGTTTTTGAACCACAGGTGGCTGTATCCCTGGAAGAGCCCGGCAGATAGTGGGGCAGGGGCAATGAGTGGCTTTCCAGAAGGCACCTCCCCTCACCCCCAGCTCCACCCCCTAAACTAACGGTCCCCAAGCTTGTACCTTGCCTGCCTGTGACCAGGGCTCCTGCACCTTGGGAAGCAGCTTTTCTCTCGCCCAGAATCTTCCCAGGCTGTTTGCTTCTTTCCCAGGTGACAAAGGAGAGGCTGGCCGCCCTGGGCCACCAGGCTTGCCTGGAGCTCCTGGCTTTCCCAGCATCATCAAGGGACTTAGTGGGAGACCAGGCTTCCCTGGCTCCGCAGGACTACGAGGCTTACCCGGCCTGAAGGGGTCCCCCGGAATCACAGGTTTCCCAGGAATACCAGGAGACAGTGTAAGTGTGCCCAGACCCTTTGTTTCCACACCAAGGGATGGCCTCCAGAACAAACAGAACTTTCTCATCCCAGCCCACTTCCCAGCCCGCTCCCCTGGCTCCCCCCGGACCTAGCCTCTCCTGGAGTCTGACAGGTCTTCCCACCCTCTCCTGAACAGCCCCTCCTCTGGGCCTTTGTTTATGCTGTCTCCCCAACAGAGCATCCTCCTCACAATAGCCGAATACCTACCTGCCCGCCCCTCCAGGAGTCCTTGAGCTCCAACGCCGTTGGTACCCTACACTTCCCACTGCTTTCACTGATCCTAGTTGCATCCTTGTGGGTCTGATTGCCTCGATGAGATTGTTAAGACTGGAGAACAAGAACTTCCTTGCATGCTTTTTTGTCTGCATCCCACTGCCAGCATCCCATGTTGAGTTTGGCATGTCGTCAGAATTCAGTACAGACTTCATGATGTTTTGATTTCAGAAAGGTCTTTGTTGCCTCCACAAGAGGCAACAACTGGCAAAGAACCAGAGCCAGTTTCTCTGGGTTCTTAAAAGGCAGATTGGTAGAGGAGGCTTAGCAGTGAGACAGACTGGGGTTTGAATCTCCGCTTCATCACTCATTAGCTGTGGTTTTGTGCATACTACTCAACTCGCTGGAGCCTTGCTTCTCTCATCTATTAAAAATGGGAATAATATTCAAACCTTCTTCTAACAGTAGCGGGGATTAAGTGAGATGATACGTGTAAAGCACTTAGCATTATATCTGGCATGTGGTAGGCTCTGAATGAATAGGAGCAATCATGGTAGTAGTATTGAAGGGACTAAATGACCTAGATCACAGGACATCTGTGCTCCCTGCAGGCAAAGTCCCTGTCCTTTCAAAGTGTCAGTCCATCTGGTGGAAAATAAACACACACAGACACACACACATACCTGAAGCAACTGCAAAAGAAAGAATTCTCAGCCTGCTACTCACACACTAGGAGGGATGGAATCAAAACGGGAAGGCATTCTGGGAGTGGATCTCAGCATGAGCAGTGGCTCAGGTCAGTAGATATAGGGGTGATGCACAGAAAACATCAAGCGAAAGCAGGGAGGTGTCCTGGGGAGTGGTTCAGTGAGTACAGTGACCCAGCTCAGAACTCAGACTCCCACCCAATGCACTAGGGAGCATATGTCTTTACCGGGTACATCTCAAACAAATGCAAACCATACCAGATGCCGTGGAAGAACAAGTACCGATGACAGCAGACATGCTCGCCTTCTGGATTCAGATAGTTCGTTGAACATTAGCCAGTGAAGGCAGTTTTTCTTGTGAAAATCATGGTAGCATTAGCCCCAGTCCAGATTCCAGTACCTGCACACATACAGCCTGCTACCTGGCAGCAGAAAGACTGGGTGTTCCTCGCAGAACCTGTGGCAGAGGGCTAGCCCCTTGTGGTGAGGCCACACTTTTTCTCGTGCATAATGGTTCCAGAGCTTTGGCATGGGTGGTGATGGCCAACTGTATGCTGAGCAGATCACATGCCTGGCCTGTCTGTTACATTCTGTATTTTCTAAGAGACTTGCTAGAACATCCACGCCTTGATTTACCAAGAGTCCAATTTGGATAGGCATTGCGAAGGTATAAATGACAAAACAGGATTCATCTGCAGATCAAATCCCACCCCTCTAAGCCCTAAATATGCATTGCCGCCCCTTGCTCATCACTTTCCCCTCTGCAGGATGTCCCCCTGCCCATCCACCCCTGCCACAGAGTATGTGATGGACATCTCTCAAGCAGTGGCTTGGAGAAGGGAGGGAGAAGATGGGGTGGGAAGCCCTCAGCACTGGGCAGAAATACCAATTCCCGCATTGTTTTGAAGGGTTCACAGGGTCTCAGTGGAGCTCCCGGGCTCCCAGGAGCATCTGGTCTCCCAGGTTTAAAAGGTAAGGAGCATTTTTCCCTTTGATGAGTTTTTCCAGAGTGTAGTGGATTTCCAGCAGGCCCAGGGCTCTCCTTGGGGGAGATTTTGTGTTTAAAGAAAGTGAGTTGATTTACATTTCTCCTTTTGGATGAACCAGCTTGGCTGGCTGTCTTTGTTCCTCAAAGATTTGTGACCACAGTAGTTTGACCCACCTGCCTTCCAGACCCAGTCACAGAGGAGAAGCTTGGCTCTAGACAGTCTCTCTTTCTGATGATATATTTTAGGGCTCCTCTATCTTCTCTGCCCACACTGAGCCTAGTGATGTGTTTCCCAATGGACCTATGCTGCGTATAGTAGCATTTCATGCCAGTAGCCTGGTAGCATCCCAGCACTTCATAGGTGCATAAAAGCATAACCTTTTACGAGTTTCTCTGGCTATACTGAATCTGAAAAGATTTTTTTTTCTTCAAAAGATCTCTTTGCTGCAAATTGAGCTATACCTTCTCCTGACCACTTGAACAATATCTTGTTATCCCCAGGAGATCAAGGCCAGACACTTGGAATTTCTGGTAGCCCAGGACCCAAGGGACAACCTGGGGAATCTGGTTTCAAAGGTAAAACTTCTGTACTTTTGTCTCAGGTGTCTCACAGACTCCTCAAAATGGAGGATTGGAAAGAATTTTGGAGGCCAGCCCCAAGTTCTGCAGCTTCTATCCAGTGCAGAAAAATTCCTACATATATCCACTCACAGACAGCCAACACTTTTCTCAAGTAAAACAGCCTCCTTTTCCTTCAAGACTCATAGACCTATGGGATAAGTCTAAGACCTTTAAGATAATGGCAGCAACCCCCATAGTTTATAAAGTTACCTAAACTCCTCCAACAGTTCCACCCATTGCTCTTGCTTCTGGGAACACTCAGAACAGTTGACTTACTTTTCAATTGCGCAGCACCTTTCAGGTGTGAAGACAGCTGCCACAATGCCTTTCAGAGTTTCTTCACTGGATCCAGTTCCCATGGCAGCTCAAAGTGGTGTCACCTGTCACCTTCCTGCTCCCAGACTCCCCCTCTCCCGTGGAGGAACACACTGCCTGAAATACTGCCTGATCATTCAGCATTTTTCTTGATTTTGTAGGTGCAAAAGGAAAAGACGGACCAGCTGGTGATGTGGGTTTCCCAGGAAACAAAGGTGAAGCTGGGAAAGTTGGTATTTCTGGAGACGTTGGCCTTCCTGGCTCCCCAGGTACCATGACACCTGACAACTTTATTCAGAAGAGGTTGGGATGAGCTTCAAGCCATGACCTGTTCTAAACTTCTGCCTTGTTTCCACTTGTAGGACTCCCTGGGATCACAGGCATGAGAGGAAATTCAGGGCTTCCGGGTTCTCCGGGCCACCCAGGGGCAACCGGGCCCCTGGGACCACCTGGCCTAGTAGGAACCAAAGGTATTGTATTTGGGTGTATTTGGGAGCAGACAGATCCATGGAGAGCAGAGTTAGCAAGGAAGATCGTTGCCCTGGCATATGTAGCCTTTCCCTGACTTGGAGATTAGGCAGCAAGTCTGTTGGAGCTGGCAACTCAGGGCCTTGGCATTGCCACTCTGAGTTCTTCTTGAAGATACTACCTACTACCCTGCTCTGAAAGCTATATTGGTCTCTGATAAGAGCCAAGAAGACTCAGGGTGGAGGGTTGAGGTTACAAGTAGTCCAGTCTGCCTTACGGCATTAAATAAAGCCTCAAGAAAGACCATGACCGTTAAAATGCCCTTTGAGGCAGGACCTTTTGCTGACCCTTCATGATTCAACATTGCTGGAGCCATTTCTGATAACTTTCCCCTCAGGTTTCCCTGGACTTCCTGGTTTACATGGGCTGAATGGGCTTCCAGGAACCAAGGGGACCCATGGAACTCCAGGTAAGCAAGATCCTCAAAGGCAAGGAGGAAAGCAGCAGCTCTTCTAGAAGCCTGGCAGGGGCTGGCCTTGAGCTCTTGACCATGATGTAACCCATATCCTTAGACTCCCAGATCTCCTCACCAGCCTCAAATCTGGGGTCCCTTGATTGGGGAGGAAGGAGGATGGGGTTCGTCCTTCTACCCAAATGACCTTTCCTTCCTGTCCTATCAGTCTTCTGCCTCTGGTGTCTGTCAGGCAGGCCCCTCGCAAGTGAGCTAGGCCTGAGGGCCTCACCCACACTCAGTTCTGTCCACGCATCTCTCTGCATCTCCTCCTAGGACCTAGTATAACCGGTGTGCCTGGGCCAGCTGGCCTGCCTGGCCTCAAAGGGGAAAAAGGTTCTCCAGGAATTGGCATTGGAGCCCCAGGAAGGCCAGGCATGAGAGGACAAAAAGGTAGCCAAGGTAAGTAAGCCCAAGTCGGGCTTGGCTGGAGCCGGGTTGGGGTTCATCAGGGCCATGTGGCTCATAGGGATGATCTGTGTGTGTCTTCATGTCTCTGGGGATCTCAGAGCCCAGTAGCACTGACTACTGACAAAGAGAGGGCAGGCCAGACCTAGGGCTTTGCTGAGGAGGGGCATTAGGGAGCAGTTCAGTGAGTCCCCTCTAACCTCCAGATTCCCTCCCGCTCTCCCTTGTTAACCTCAGGGCCTCTTTTTCTCACTTTGCCAGAGCCTGGGTTTAATGGTCCTGAGGGACTGGACTTGGCCACTTAGAGGTTTACCAGAAGTTGCTCGGTGCCCAGTGCGGATGGCACTCCTAGGGTCCTGGGAAGATAGTGTGGCTGCTGGAAGAAGCCCAAGACTAAGAGGATAAATGTATCCCAAGGACAGGCACACAGCAAACACTCAATTAGGATTTGCTGGGTTTACTAGAAATCAGGTTTCGCTTTAATCTTGGCCCCTGACTCATCACGTTGTGTGAAGTCCCTTTCTGAGCCTCCCTTGCCCCACCTCTCAAATAGTGAGAATGAATTCTCATTCTCTAACTCTCCTTAGGAATGCTCTGGAGATGCATAGACATCCCATGCCATGTAGAACAGGAAATGAATTTAGTGTAGCATCATGGCTGAGAGTATGGGCTCTGAAGTCTGACTGCTGGAATCAAATTCCAGCTCTCCTTCTCATGAGCTACACGATCTTGAATGAGGAAGGCGCTTGCCCCTCCATCCTAAAGGAACCCTTAGTTTTCTTTTTCTGTAAAATGTGACAAAGACAATCTACCCCATAGGTTTGGTGAGGAATCAGAGAGGAGTGAGGCATGTATAGGAAAGTACTTAGCACAGTGCAAGGCACATAGTAGCGGGTCGAGAAACATTGGCCGTTCTATCATCTCATGTTCCCTGGAGGAAATCACGTTTGCAAAATATTCTGTTCCTCATAGTCCCGGGGCCTGATGTGTGGCCTGTGAAGAGCACCACATCATTTTATATGTGCATCTGCATGTTTGTCCAATGCACGTAGGTTTCCCAGGAACTATATTCATACATTAATTCATTTCCAGCTGCATTTTATATTAGGGCAGCTGCTGTCTCTGTGTTTACTCTTTCCTTTGTCTGGACCAACCTGTGCTTTTCTGAAAGCCAGCAGCTTCTCCGGAGTGAGGGTTCCACCCAGGTCTGAGCCTGTAGGGAGATTGTGTGGCTTCTCTTGCAGGAGATAGAGAAGCAGGGACCCGGGTGGAAGCATAGACAGGTTGCCTTTTCTGTTTTTAAACCTTGACTATGAATAAGTTCATGACCATAATGTTGAAGGGGAAAAAATGAAGTCACAGAGGAATACATTGGGTATGATTTCAGCAAATATATTGTTTGGGGATACAAATACACACAGTCAAACTGGGATGAACAGGGAACGATGAAGACAAAATTCAGGAGTGGTTGCCTCTGGGAGGGAAGGAAGGTGGCAGAATCTGAAGGGCATGCAAAGAAAGTCAACAGTCACGCTACCTTTTTTCTTAAATTGGGTGTTTGGAACACAGATATTCATTGTATCTGGATTATTTTTTACATGTGATTTATAAATATTCTTCTGTTCTTCTCAATATCTAATTAAAATCATATGTTTTAAAAGAATACAGCAAATACCATACCCCACCACAGGACTCTACTCTGATTTGATCATAGAAATCAATACAAAATGAAGACCTATCCCTAAGAAAACTTCCCAGAGCAACCCCTGTCACTATAATACCTTTATCTAAGTAACTTTAAAATATGCCACTCATTTTCATATTTGCACTAAGTATTTAGTGGTTGTATATGTATATTTCGGGGTTTTCTTTTAAGGCTCTGACACTGGAATTAGTAGGGAAAATATGCCATCTTGCATTTTCATGTGATCATTTAAAGTGTCTTATTCTTAATCAAAGAAATACTTGAGCTTTTTTTTTCACTACCTGAGGTCAGTAGTATATTTATTTCAGGTTTAATGATATATTGGTATATTTAAAAAATTAAGAAACATATAAAAAGAGGAGGCTCCAAAAATTGCCATGGGAACGAACTTTTAATAATCTGTGTGCTGCCCACACTTACTCTACTATATGTGGTATCTTTTTTTATTGGTTTTGCAATAATTTCAGGAGATATATATATATACCTATACACAGACATATATATGGAGCTATATTTTCAGGAAAAAATACAATATGCCTTTTTTTTCAGATTATTACCTTTGTGAAAAAGAAAAAATACTTTAAAGATTCATAAAGACAAAACTGACAGTGCTAAAAGTAACACCATGTGGCTTTGCAACTAGTTTTTCTTTTTGTTTTTACTTTGTTTCTTTTCCAGACATAATAATTGGAGCCTTTTCTTGGATTTTATTTTTTCCTCCTCTATATCGCCTCCTTTACATCTATATTCAATTAATGAGCTGTTAAAAACACCTAAATTAACCAATCTACCATCTTTCTTTACAAGTTTTCATGGAGTTACTATTTATTAGCTTAATATGAGAAATTCGACATGGATATTTTAAGCTTTTCTTTTCAGAAAAATAGAATTCAGCATGCATATTTTGGGATTTTCTTGTCACAAATGAGAATCTCAACCACCAGAACAGTTTAACAACCAATTTGAATCTATTCTCCTTCATTTGAATATCATCTAGAATGTACCAAAGTAATAAATACATTTCTTCCATGTTACAAGATTAAAATGGATTTCTACCTTTGTATATATGGCTCTGATGTGTTTTCCGATCAAGATTACCATCTATGTATTTGACGTGTGCATATTAAATAAATCTGTCACCGGGTGAAATTTTTGGTTTTGAACATAGTAGAAATCATTCCTCAAACAGAAACCACGTAAAGAGGTATGAAAATCTGAGCAAATGAATATTCTGTATGTACTCTATTAGGTGGCTGTTCTCTTTGGCCAAAAAGAGGGAAGGGGTTTAAACAATTAAGCAAGCATTCAGCTAATATCATGAATTACCTCTGAGTGTTTTCCAGCTTGCCTGGAAGACCGAGAAGTCAGCCGTAGGAGCCATCGGGAGGCACGGCGCCCTTGCCACCTCCATTCTGCTCCAGCCGGTGTCTGTTCTGACTGGTCGGGGCCTGTGCCCCATCTCCATGTCAGCAGCAGCAGACATAACCGGATAACTTAATGAAACGCTGTGCGACAGGGACAATAGCTTTAACACTTTAGGAAACTTCAATTCCAGGTGCCGTAGTCCTACTTTCTTTTCTTCCTGACTTGGGGGAAATCTGTCTAAAATATTTCCATTACCAGTGAGGCTGGGGAGCTAGAACTTTCCGAAGCTCTCTCTGGATTAAAGGCAGCGCTTCCTGCCAGCAGGGAGTCTCTGAGCCCCTGTCAGCCCTGCTGGCTGGGAAGGGAAGAAAAAGGGAGAAAGAAGAGCCCTCTGCTGGCTTTGGCTGGCCTGGCTCCCACCTTAGGGCTTCCATTCTCTCTGTGTGAACCTGCATTTTCTCTGAAAGCACCTGGCCCTCTCTTGGGCACACAAAACCCCTGCAGCCCCCTTTATCTATTCTTTGCAGGTTTCCCAGGGCTCCAGGGCCCCGCTGGTCCCCCCGGGGCCCCAGGCCTCTCCTTGCCCTCAGTCATAGCAGGACAGCCTGGAGATCCTGGGCGACCAGGCCTAGATGGAGAACGAGGTAAAGACAGGATGCCCCAGGAGGGCTGGCCATCACCTTTTGTCTGGAGTTTGGGGAGGTCCTGTCTACAGTCCTGCCGCATCCCCATTGCTGGACACGCATGGGCCGTGTGGCCTCACAACCCTCCCCCAGCAGAGATGCAGGGGGCTGGGGTGGGCTGCATTTGCTAAAAAAGTTTGGGAAGGTCTGGGCACTGGGGCCCCACAGAAGGCGAGGGAACATTAACTGCCCTGGGAATGGGCTTTGGCTTCTGAGCAGTCCCGAGGCCTTCATCAGTGGCTGCTTCCTCTCCCCTCTGCCCTCATCCCTCTTCTGATCTTATCCCCAGGCCGCCCAGGGCCCCCGGGCCCCCCAGGGCCCCCAGGTCCATCCTCGGATCAAGGTGACCCCGGAGACCTTGGCCTCCCTGGAATTCCTGGCCCTCAAGGCCCCAAGGGAGACCAAGGAATTCCAGGTTTCTCCGGCCTCCCTGGAGAGCTAGGACTGAAAGGTATGACTATGTGGCTGGCTACTGGGCCCCTCCCCACTGCACAGTCAGAGATGGCCGCTCCCTGCAGCCCTGTGAAGAGAAGCCTGCTGATAATGCTCTTCCCGCCCTCACCTCTGCCTCCTCTCAACCACCGCTGCCACCAGCACCACCGTGCCAGGCCCTGACTTGCTTTCCTTTGGACTTTGCCAGGCATGAGAGGTGAGCCTGGCTTCATGGGGATTCCAGGCAAGGCTGGGCCACCTGGAGACCCAGGATTTCCAGGGATGAAGGGGAAGGCAGGGCCAAGAGGTGAGTTGAGAGCATGTGCCGGGCTGATCCTGAGCTCGAGGGAGGGGGCTGGGGGTAACGTTCCTTCCAGAGTCACTGCTTACCTTGCCAAGAAAGCCTGGATGCCTGAAGCAGCTGGATCCAGGTCCTCCAGGGAGGGAGTGTGTCCCCCTTGGCCATACCTCTGCCTCCATCAGCTCCCAGGACTGAAGGCCATTGCTGCTTTGCCACCGTGGCTCCTGCCACTGATAGCTCCTCCCTGCGTTCTTTCTGCAGGAGTGGGCCCTGGGCTTGCACTCAGCTCACCACTCACCCATTTGCTCAATCCGGAAATGAAGAACCATCCTTTCCATCCTTTATCACCACTCCCCTCACTCGCACACATCCAGTCTGTCAGAAAGCCGTGAGGGGTATGGCTTCTCAACGGGCCTCGCTTCCGCTCCCATCTCATCACCTCCACCTCCACCTCCACTGCCCAGGTGCAGGCCACCAGCATTGCTCACGTGAATCATTCCAGTGACCTGCGAACTGCTCTCCCTGCTTCCATTATGCACCTCCCCCCACAATCATTTCTCCACACAATGGTCAGAGAGGTCTTATAAAAACAGACGGCATCCACTAGCTTCCCATGGCATAGGAATAAACAACCTATGGCCATGAAGCCCTATGCGATGCCTCCCTCTTCATCCTCATCACCAGCCCTTCCCCTCTGCTGCTGCTCACTGTGCTTTTGTCACACTGGCCTCTTTCAGTTATCCAAAAACACCACACCCTGGCTAGCCCCAGGACCTTTGCACAAGCTAGTTCTACTTCCTGGAATAATACTCCCCCACCTCCAGCTCCTCCTCATGCTTTAACAGGCTCAGCTTAACTGTCACTGCTTGTAAGAGGCCACTGATCACTCTCTTTAAAGCAAGTCCTCCACCCCGCTGCGCCCTCTGCTCTCACTGTCACTGCACTGTTCATTTCCTTCAGAGTACATTTTACAATGTGCAGTAAGATTAATGATTTTTGTCAGGTTATGCATTTTTTCACCTTTATCACCAGACTGTCATCTCATAAAGGTCTTACCCCTCCATCCCCTGATTTACCAGGGCCTGGCACATAGTAGGCACTCAAGAAATACTTTTTCAATGAATTAATAAGCAAATTGGCTTGTTGGGCTTCTATTAGTCAGCCAGCTGGCTGGGTTTGGGGTCCTAGGCTGTGATGCAGACTGAACCTCCAGGGACCGACCGTGGCCACCTTCACTGCCTCTGCCTGACATTTCCATTTCTCCCACCTGTCCACAGGCTTTTCCGGCCCCCCAGGTGCTCCTGGACAAACACCAATTGCAGAAGCCATCCAGGTTCCTCCTGGACCCATGGGCCTACCAGGCATCGATGGCATCCCTGGGCTCCCAGGGGATCCTGGGATTCAGGGTCCTGTAGGCCTACAAGGTGAGGAGGGTGCTAGAGAGAAGGGACTCTTCAGGAAGCTGAGACAGCCTCAGCTGACAGGCTGAAGCAACTGGCTGGGAACCCCAGCTCCACGGCAGCACTTTCGTCCAGCGTTTCCTCAGCTCCTTCCCAAAGCTCCAAGCTTGCTGCCAGGAAGGAGGGCCAGCAGTTGTATTTGGCTTCAGGGAATGTGTGGCAGAGCCCACTGGCTAATCCAGACAGCTTGTCCCTCACTAACATGCTGCTGCGGGAAGGAGGGAGTGCGATGGGGGATGAAGAGCAATGGAGAAAGCCCTGGGCTGGGGGACAGGAAACCCAGCTTCTCATCCCAGTTTTGCCCCAACCAGAGTAAGTTAGCTGTCTCGCTGGGCCTCGGTGTCCTCATTTCGGGCATGGGATGCCAGCAGTTGCCCTGTATCCTTCCCAGTGTTGCTGGGAGGATGAGAGGAAGGGAGGGGGAATGGGACGTGAAGGGGCTCGAAAGGCTAAGTTCAGAGTCGGATCCCAGGGCTGAGCTGCCAGGACATGAACTAAGGACCAGCCCAGGAGGCTCAGCCCTGAGCTGAGCAGGTACTCTAATGTGATGGCCAGTGTGCCCTCTCCTGGTGAGTCCTGGGCATGACACACGAGTCCCCTTTCTCTAGGGAGGGCTCCTCCAGACCCTCCACATTGAGTATATCACTGGACTTTCTCTTCTTGCAGGCTCCAAAGGTTTACCTGGCATCCCTGGTAAAGATGGCCCCAGTGGACTCCCTGGCCCACCTGGGGCTCTTGGTGATCCTGGTCTCCCTGGACTGCAAGGCCCTCCAGGATTTGAAGGTCTGGCAATGGCAACATTGAGGGCACAGGGCTTCCGTGAGGTTTGAGGCTCGTGGGTGAATCAGAATCTCAAATCTTAAAATTAGGAAACTTGGTGGTAAAGTTCTATTCTACCAGGAGGCTGGAAAACTGGGCTCTAATCCATTCACTCCACACTCCATTTTGAGCCTGTATAGGGTTAGAGTCCTACATTCTGGAAGGCCAGGGACTGTACCAAATAGTGTTTTGGGCTCTCTTCCAGCTCTTAAGAATTATGACTCTCCACTACAGTGTGCCCCCACCCCTTGCCCTGCACCTCCCCTCTTCAACCCAGGGATTCTGACATGGATGGAAGGGGGATGGTTCAAAGGATAAGAAATTTTGAGATAAGATACGGTGATTCTGCTACTTACCTCCGGTTTTATATGTCATGGCAGATCAGTTGTCCTGGGTAGAGAACAGTCCTGAGGCCTGGTGCGGGAGAGGAGGGTGTGATTTTGCCCTGCTAATCCCAACTCTGCATTCGCTGCCTCTGATTCGGCAGGTCCTTGGTTATCTCCTCTGAGAGCCTGCAGCACTGGCCCAAGAAGTATCCCCCTCATCCCCTCGTAGAGAACCCAAGGCCGGGTAGCTGTGGGAGGGAAGCCGGATTGTGTGCTTTTCAAAACAGGACTCTGTAGCTGCATACGTCTGAGTTGGCATTCTAGCTCCATCACGGATGACATGTGGGACCTCTGAGCCTCAGTTTCGTTATCCACAAATTGGGGTGATGAGGTTGCTGTCAGGATCGAGGGAGCTAACGCTTATACATAAGGCACCGAGCTCAACACCTGGCACAAAGTGAGTAGCTGCTGTTATTGGCTGCACCTGGCTCACCTATTTTCCGCTCTCTCCCTCTCAGGAGCTCCAGGGAAGCAGGGCCCCTTCGGGAGGGCTGGAATGCCTGGGCAGAGTGTGAGAGTGGGCTACACCTTGGTGAAGCACAGCCAGTCGGAACAGGTGCCTCTGTGTCCCACCGGGATGAGCCAGCTGTGGGTGGGTTACAGCCTGCTGTTCGTGGAGGGGCAGGAGAAAGCCCACAACCAGGATCTGGGTAGGTACCCACTCAGCCAGCCAGCCAGCCCTGGCCATCTGTCCCCACGAGGACCACGAGCCACACTCCTTGCTCCTCCCAGCCCTTGGAGGGCCCTCTGTTGGGTAGTGGGTTATGAGCACCAGCTCTGGATTCAAACCCTGGGTCTGCCACTTACTAGCCGCGTACTCTGGCCACCTTATTCAACCTAAGCTTTCACTTCCTCAATGGAACAAGGCTAATTCTAGTACTTGTCTCATAGGGTGGAGTAAGGATTTCCAATGCAAAATGCTTGAACAACATTTGGCACATATTAAGTATCTATTAAACATCAGCAATTAGTAGTAATAATAGGACACACGGGCAACTATTACCCAAGAATTAATTGAATTATCTACAGGTGTGCTGACTCTGATCCGCAGACTCACTCTATTAAACGCAGGTTTTACAAAGCAGATTAATTAGGGAGTCATCATTCAGTTTCTAAAAAGATTCTTTTCATTAGCCACTTCCCTGATTCATTGAAAATAGGATTTGATCGACAGACTTCAATGTGTGGACAGAGGTCCAGGATTGGAAGGAGAAGCATCCTTGCTCTGGGACAAGCAATTGGACATGAACCCAAACCTCCACCTAGTCTAGTCCTGGTGGTGCCGGGGACAATCCCAGTCCCGCCCCTCAGCCAGACCTTACCTGTCCCTGCCCACCTTCTCTCCTTCCAGGGTTTGCCGGCTCCTGCCTGCCTCGCTTCAGTACCATGCCCTTCATCTACTGCAACATCAACGAAGTGTGCCACTATGCCCGGCGCAACGATAAATCCTACTGGCTCTCCACCACCGCCCCCATCCCCATGATGCCCGTCGGCCAGACGCAGATTCCCCAGTACATCAGCCGCTGCTCTGTGTGTGAGGCGCCCTCGCAAGCCATCGCTGTGCACAGTCAGGACATCACCATCCCGCAGTGCCCCCTGGGCTGGCGCAGCCTCTGGATCGGGTACTCCTTCCTCATGGTAAGGCCATGCGCCACCCCCACCCCCAGTGTAAAGGCCAAGGGCAGGACGCACTGGGAGGGAAATCCTGAAATCAAATCGCGTGCTGAGGGAGCCCTGTGAAGCAAGGGGGCCAGGACATTAGGCCACATACAAGGCCCGTTTGTACTCGGCGGGTGACAAACACTAAATGTCACCCTAAAGGGTGTGGTACAGAATGAAAGTAAAAGTTCTAGGGAAGGTGACTTCAGAGTAAGGGCTATGTCTGCATCTGCAGGGGGCGGGGCCCAGGGTCTAAGCACTTTGTGGCATGTCGCCTGCACGCTCCCTTCTCTGGGGCACACCGCCAAGGGCTTGATGCACACAGAGGGCCCTGAGAAGAACTGCATTCTGAAACCTGTTGGATTTTCCTTAATTCAGCCTATCTCAGATTATTTGTCAGTGGAAATGTGCAGGGGGCACCCAACGCACCTCGGGACTTGGTGGGACAACAGCAGTTTGGAAAATGCTGGCTGAGATGCAGCCGCATCCCCTGAGCAGTGGGTTAGGAGGGCACTGGGGAACTTGAAGAGGGCACTCCCGGCCCTGAGGCTGCGACAAGGGAGGATGAGCGCCCCTCCTCCTCCTCTCCCCACCCCCTACCCTGGCCTAAAACACAGCTTTTGGTCTGCTGGCTAGACGAGGGGGCTGAGCCAAGGGACCAGAGCTGGGGCGGCCCTGGGGGTGCAGCTCACAGCACCCCTTGTCTGTTTCAGCACACGGCTGCTGGCGCCGAGGGTGGCGGCCAGTCCCTGGTCTCCCCTGGCTCCTGCCTAGAGGATTTCCGGGCCACACCTTTCATCGAGTGCAGTGGTGCCCGGGGCACCTGCCACTACTTTGCCAACAAGTACAGCTTCTGGCTGACAACAGTGGAGGAGAGGCAGCAGTTTGGGGAAGAGCCTGTATCTGAGACGCTAAAAGCCGGGCAGCTCCACACCCGGGTCAGCCGCTGCCAGGTGTGTATGAAAAGCGTGTAGGGTGGCATCTGCCACTCTGCCCCTTGCCCTCCCCTCCCCTACACAGCGGGTCACCTCACAAACCTGAACGGTCTGAAGAAGGCAGGCCTAAGCTCTTCTGCCCGTCTGTCAAGTTGTGCACTGGAGTCTCACTTGGGCTGGACTGCTGGACCCTGGTCACCCCGACCCTCAGACCCCATGGGTGAGCCCACCCTGCTCAGATCTGCTGTCCCATCTATTTCAGTCAACCCGGTGCTACTGTTTGGTTCGGTTATTTGCATGACTATTCATGGCTACCTCAGAAAGACCTAATGGGCCGCCACTTTCTTAGGATGCTAGCTTTCCTCACTGCCTTGATCAGAAAGCTCTTTATGATAGCTAATAAGCCATTTCTTGATGTCCAGAGGTCACCGCATATCATTTGGCTTAAACTAGAAGCCAGTGTTTCCACGTGAAAATAAATTTCTCTGGCTAAACATTCATGGATGGCTCAAGCCTGCACACGGCAAGCTCTCACTCTTCACGGAGACTCCCTGTGTCTAGGCAGGCAGCCGAGCTGGAACGAGGTGCCAGTCAGTAGCCTGGGGTGAGCTCTGCCTCCTTCGAGAGTGAGCATGACTGGGCCCCATACTGCTTAGGGAGGCTGGAAGGCTCATGAACCTCACATGGCCGTAGACAGATCACTTTCTCCTTGCCGGCTCCCTCCCCAGCCAGAGGCAGCCAACTTGGCCTGGTTCAGAGTAGAGCAGAGGATGCACCAAAGGTGGCCCGACCCAGAAAGGGACATGAGATCCGCAGCTCTTTCTCCCGGGCCAGGGATAGAGAGGAGGATGGGTAAGGAGGTGGGAATTTTGCTTTTGACTCCAGGAATGAAAAGGTAAATCCCTTGTCCCAATTTCTCAGAAGCCCCTGTTTATTCCAAATGCCATCCAGATGTGGCAAATCAAAGGTGCAGTGTTGCTTCCTTTGCATTTTGAGGCTATGAGAGACTTTCCATTAAAATGTCCATCCAATTGCCCTTTCACAGGTAGCCTGTTAAATCATTTTAAGACATTTTTATGTGTTTAAAACCTCATAAAAATCTAGCACACGCCTCTCTTTAGCAGTTAGCAGACCCAGAGCAAGCCTGAGTTAACTATAAAGTATACTGTATTCTGTTTCGGGGGATTTATTTTAACCATTTCCATTACTTATCAGTTTCCCAGAACACTTAGCTCTGTTGACCTGAGGCAGTTCCTTTCAGGTGATTCTGTTTCCTTAAATATTATGTAAACTGTGCCAAAACAGACAAAGCGTAATCAGTATAATCCGAACTATTGTTACCTTCGTTTCCTGAGCAACAAGCATGGTGTCAGCTTTGTACATCACAAATAAAAGGAATTCAACATGAACGTTTGACTCATTTGACATTGTTTGATGAAAACTTTCCTAAAGCCCATCTCACTGAAGTCCCCTTCTCACTGAAGTCCATCTTCATGAGTCCCCCCTCAGAGCCCTGGAGGTTCCTGTTACTGCAAGTCGAGCTTTATAACAAAACATTGAGGCGTGGAAAAATACAATTAAAGTCAAGGGTTGAAAATGCCTTGCACCAGGCAACAAATCCACAACCTGTTTCAAGATAAGCCTACAACTGTTTTTAGCTCCATCACATGCTAGAGTTCAAGAAAGGACTTCCCATACTTCTGGGGCCTCAGGGTCATTTACAGATAAATCAGAAGCAGAGAAATTTTATAGTCATCAAAATCAAACCTACAGGATATTAAAGATGATTTAAAGAAATGGAAAGATATCCCATGCTTTTGGATTGGAATAATTAATATTGTTAAAATGGCCATACTGCCCAAGGCAATCTACAGATTTAATGCAATCCCTATCAAATTACCTAGGACATTTTCCACAGAACTAGAACAATCCTAAAAGTTACATGGAATCACAAAAGACCCAGAATTGCCAAAGCAATACTGAAGGAAAAGAAAGAAGCTGGAGGCATAACTTACTCAGACTTCGGATGAAACTACAAAGCTGCAGTAATCAAAATGATGTGAAAACAGACATATGGATCAGTGAAACAGAATAGAGAGCCCAGAAATAAACCCACACACCTATGGTCAATTAATCTTTGACAAAGGAGGCAAGAATATACAATGGAGAAAAGACAGTCTCTTCGGCAAGTGGTGTTGGGAAAACTGGACAGCACCATGTAAAGCAATGAAGCTAGAACACTCCCTCACACCATACACAAAAATAAACTCAAAATGGCTTGAAGATTTAAACATAAGACAGGACACCATAAATCCAGAAGGGAACATAGGCAAAACATTCTCTGACGTAAATCTTAGCAATGTTTTCATAGGTTTCCTAGGCAATAGAAATAAAAGCAAAAATTAAAAAATTGGACCTAATTAAATGGATAAGCTTTTTGTATAGCAAAGGAAACCATAAATAAAACAAAAAGACAACCTACAGACTGGGAGAAAATATTTGCAAAGGGCACAACTGACAAGGGCTTAATTTCCAGAAAATATAAACAGCACATACAACTCAATAACAAAAAAAAAAAACCCCAATCAAAAAATGGGCAGACCTAAATAGACATTTCTCCAAAGAAGACATACAGATGGCCAATAGGCACATGAAAAGATGCTCAATATTGCCAATTAACAGAGAAATGCAAATCAAAACTACAGTGAGGTATCATCTCACACCAGTCAGAATGGCCATCATTCAAAAGTCCACAAATGATAAATGCTGGAAAGGGTGTGGAGAAAAGGTAACCCTCCTACACTGTTGATAGGAATGTAATTTTGTGCAACCATTATAGAAAACAGTATGGAGATTCCATAAAAAAATAAAAATAGCTACCATATGATCTAGCAATCCCACTCCTGGGCATATATCTGGAGAAAACTCTAGTTCAAAAAAATACATGAACCCCAATGTTCATAGCAGCACTATGTACAATAGTCAAGACATGGAAACAACCTAAATGTCCATCAACAGAAGACTGGATAAAGAAGTTGTGGTATGTATATACAATGGACTGCTACTCAGCCATAAAAAGAAGGAAATAATGCCATTTGCAGCAACATGGGGAGGACCTAGAAATTATCATACTAAGTGGAGTAAGTCAGACAGAGAAAGACAAATATCATATGATGTCACTTATATGTGGAATCTAAAAAAATGATACAAATGAGCTTATTTACAAAACAGAAACTGACTCACAGACATAGAAAACAAATTTACGGTTATCAAAAGGGAAAGTGGGGGGAGGGATAAATTGGGAGATCGAGATTTGCAGATACTAACTACTATATATAAAATAGATAAAGAAAAAAGTCCTACTGTATAGCACAGGGAACTATATTCAATACCTTGTAATAACCTTTAATGAAAAAGAATATATATATATATATATAAAACTGAATCACTATACTGTATACCAGAAACTAACACAATATTGTAAGTCAACTATATACTTCAATAAAAAATATAAGATATATGTGTATGTATTTGTGTATGTATAAAATATATCCTCTGGAAGGATGAATAAATTGTTAACATTGGGAGTGTTCAGGAAAAAGGAATGACCTGTGGGAACGAGGGAGATTTCCCTGAATACCTTTCAAATTCTGAACCACTGGAATATATTATCTACTGGAAAAAAAAATGGAATCTAAGGAAACAAATGTTCACATATTCCTACATATACAAAAGAAAAAAAACCCACCTTGGTTTGGTGCTAGCTTTCAAACCACGCTTGCTGGCCTTCCTGGGGACTTGGTTGAGGATGGAGGTGAAATGCACATGGATTAAGAAGGCAAGGAGAAGAAAACTGGAAGATACTGCTGGGCCTTGAGGGCGAGAGTGGTTAGCAAAGCCTATTTGATGAATATGTGCTTTAAAATTTAGTATGTGGCTAGTCCTGAAATGGTTTGGAATTGTACCTGATGCACAAATTAAATGTCACCACATAAATAATTCTTTCCAATTATGACTGGCAACCAAAATGGAGTCTCACTTAAACAACTTTTTAATTTCCCAAACAAAAATCCATAATTTAAGTCAGTGACTGATAAACTATAGCCTATGGGCCAAAGCCAGCCCCCCACCTGTTTTTGTAAATAAAGTTTTATTGGATTACAGCCAGGCTCATTTGTGTGCACTTTGTCTGTGGCTGTTCTGGGGCTTCACCAGCAGAGATGAGTAGCTGTGACAGCAGGTACATGGCCTGCAGAGCCTAAAACATTTCCTGCTGACCCCCGATTTAAGTGATCATGATTTGATTTAAGGACAGGGTGACATCTGACAAAACTATCAGTAAGGATGGGGACAGTGACCCATCAAATAGTAAGGTTCCCTCAAACAGGAGGGAGATCACTAAGTGCACATCTGATGTAATTTCTTTGAAAGGCTTTGATATTAATTATAATTATTTAAATACATATTCAAATAACTTAAGAACTTTTCCTCCCTGATGCAATGATTATCACTTTATTATTAGAGCAAGACAACAGATTGCTTCTTAGTATTTAGCCCAAAGAGGTCACACCTGAAAGGGTGAAGAAGCACAGGGTCACCACCTCTAGTCTGCAGGTGCTGGAAGCAAGGTGGGAGTTGCTGTCTATCTTCCAGACATCCACCTCCTCATTTCAGTAGCGGAAGACTCGCCATGGCCATGTAAGAAGCTGGGAAGCAAGAGACAACTCCTAATCTTTCTCCTCCTACATTCCATGATTGTTCTAGGTCTTTCTGGAGAAAGGGGTATTACTGTTCATTTATTTGGCTTTTTCTGAGAAACAGTGATTGGCTCAGTCATGATTGCTGTAGAGTTTGTATGCTGTTGGCATATACCAGGCACTTGCTGACTAGAAAAGTTGTATGTGATGAGTTCATGTTCATCTGGTGCCAGATGGAAGACAGATCTCCAAGCTGAGTTCCCACTATCCTATATGCTCAGAATCTCGAAATCTTCCTCCAGGTCAAACTCCTCTAGTTGTTCAGTAGAGTCAATGAATTCTATCAGAATACAGAAATGAGAAAGAAGAAAAGCTGGACACTTCGGTTCAAGCAATCAGTACATTACTCGCTAGTTAAGACCATGCATTTTTTAATTGCTTTGCTACAGAAAAGCTTGTGTAGAGGAGGCTAACAGGTAGGACCACTGCCAAGTATTAGCAATTCTCTGTGAAGAATCAAAATAACCGGATTTGTTACATAGTCCTATTCACAGTGATGAAGATGAGGCTCTGGAAGACCTTTGAGGGACCTTTTGAATTATCCATTGCTTCTGATTTGCTCTCTGAATCAGGCCATGAAAAAAAAAATTCGAGTCACTTTGATTTTGCACGGCACTTTTGCACGGACCTCATTTTCTTCTATTATCATTCTTTGAAATTGGTCAAATCAGTTTATCAGAAGATTGAAATAATCAGAAGCACCACTCCTTGATCAGTCCATCTGAGTAGAAATTTTACATTCCCCGGACAGCACGACCCTCAATTGCTTGTCTCATAAAGCAACTGCTGTCCTTGGGTTTGCTGCCCAGAGAGCCCCTGAACAACAGCTTACCTGCACCCGTGGTTGTCACTTCTGGCTTGGCTGGAGGAACAAAGGGAGGCCAGTGCGATGGATGTTTCTGAACTAATTCAAACATCCTTAAGTTTTCCTTTAGAATTTCCTGAGGAGACAGAAACAGTTGTTAAGCACTGCAGAGTCACAACACTTCTGTCCAACTGGCACCTCAAACCCTGAGAGAGTGGCCTGGTTGTTGAAAGGTGAAAGCACTGGCCTAGCAAATACACCCATCCTCTACCTGACCCATCTGAAGACCCAGGCCTCTTCAATTCTCCATACTGCTGGCCACGAAGGAAGGACACTGGAGAGAATATCTGATGGAAGGCCAGTACTTGCTGCCCACGCTCCATTATGAGGTTCAGGTCATATGGCAGTTGCACGGGACCAACTCAATTTAGGAGTGAGATGTTCCTGAAGTGTTGGCTCCTAAGAAATGCTGGGTAATCAAATCTGCCCCAAAAGAATATCGGTATGTACTGGCATGGTTTCAGTTTCAGTCCAACACTTATATGGCGTATGTCCTAATTTAAATGGCATCGTCTTATCAGAAAAGTTTCATTCTAACTTGAAATGTGATCTAAATCCAACTTTGCTGCATTCTGAAATGTACGTATTGCCTTTAGAATATAATTCTCCGTTATCTCTCAGCTAATTATTCACTGGCTTTCAGATTCAGCTAGGGACTTCAGTGTTAACTATGTGTTCACTTGTGAAGAAAAATCTTCCCGCCTTACAAGAGGCTCTGGGCTCCCATCTCTACAGTCTCTTTGCTTTGCAGATAGGAGAACATCATGTCTCCTGCCACCCCATCCAGGGCTCTGTACGCTACTCCCTATGATCGCCCTTCCTTCTTTCACTAAGCATTTATCAGTGTCTTCCACATATTTGGCATGTGTTAGAAGTAAAGGATGAGGGAGGCACATACAAAGATTGTGAGCCAACAAAACGATAAACACTCTTTGATATAAAACGCTAAAAAGAAAGAATACCTTGCTTTTGTATTTACACAGATTTCTGCAAATTGTGTTTCCTTTAAGGTGGAGTACGCCTATATTTTATATAAATAAGACAGTTAATAGAAAGGCAAGCCCCTTAAAACCATAATGGAATCCATTAAACTGCCAATGGACCACTAAACAAATAGAAAAGTAGTTTCGTTTCTTGAACCAGCTCTGTGTTATAAACAGAATAAGGAAGAATTTAGGCTGAGTTACATAAACTTGGCATTTTTAGGTTAAAATGGTGCAATATTAGTTGAATATTTCATTGATTCATAGGCTTAATGAGAAGAAACATTTAGTAGCTAAGAATATTGCTCACTGGACATACTAAGCAAATTACAAACCAGACATTGTTTTGGTTCCTGCAAAGTTAGGTGCAGTTCCACACGTCTTATTTTCTTTCTCTTGCAGTAAAGTCGTGTCAGGCTAGGTTTATGTTACTATGAAAAGTTGTCTTGGAAAAGAATTATACTGAATAATGTCTGTTTTTTAAGACTAAGAAAAACATACATCTTTACCTTCTGAACAAGGCTACACCAGCTATCAAAGTCTTTTTCTTCTTTGCAGAAAAATCCCTTGGGGGAAAGCAAAAGAACACAACTTAGAACAGGTCGGGGGCACCAAGGCAGGCCCTCTGTATTGCAAGATGGAGCCAGCTGTTGGCCCAGAGTTGTGATGTAGTATGTGGGCCGCTCCCTGTGGATGGGTCCTCCCAGCAATAAGGAGGAAATATGCGTGTCTCACTTGGACACACACGTATTTGTCTATTCATATTGATTCTCTCTCTCTGCTTCTCTCTCTTATTTTGCCCCCTTCCCTTTTACCCCATCCCTTTGAAATATAGTAATTTGAAGACCAATGTCTAAAGCATGGGGTTAATTCCATTACATTCAATGCACAAATATTCCTATCTATAAAGAATAGCCCATTAAAATCAGCAAACAAAAGCCAAATGGTAATTTTAGCTAGAGACATTACTTAATAAGGTGGCTTTGACCTTCAGGAAATTATCTATTAAGATAAAGAACTTTCAGCCTCCTTCTCTAGCCTCAGAACCATCCTACAGTAGTGAAAGAACTGTCTAAAACAAGAGGAGGACTCTGTCAGCTCTCTGTCACTGGTGCTCTGACAATTGGGCTAAAGTGGAAGAGAGGATGCAGACAGGCCTCGGAACCACTGGCTACTCCACAGGCAGCTGCCCCCTCGATGTGTGGATAGCAGTCAAATTTCCAGGGGGGGAAACCCTGCAGCTTCCTGGACTGTGCGCACAGAGGAATGGACACTGTCCACCCAGGAGGTCTTTCCCCCTTATCCCTCCCTACCTATGTCCCATCTTATTCCCTGTGCCTGGGTGGCAATCATTAGAGGGCAAGAATGAAAAGGGGGAAAGATGGTAATACTAATGATAACTAACATTTCTTGAATGCTTGCAACATGCCAGGCACTGTGCTCAGAGTGTTACACATAGCGTACCTCACACAACCCCACAAGCAAGGAAAGATTATTTTGCCCACTGTAGGGATAGGAAGGCCAAGGCTCAGAAAAGTTAAGGGACTCCCCATAAGTCCACAGCCGGTAGGTGGCAGGACCTAGATCCCAACTTGAGCAGTTCGGCTTCATGGTCCGTTCCTTCCCCGCTAAACTACACTACATGACCTCTCACGGTGGGTGGGGAGTGAACATTCTTCTGCCACACTACCTAGCAACCTGGATAACTTCCAGGGAATCAAACTGTGATAAGGCAGCACTGTATCTCTTGGCCCACCCAACCTTCAGATACCCACCAATGCTACAGAAGGATCCAAGTTCAGGATGTTCATTCGCTGCGGGGATTGCAGACAGTGGAAAGTCTGATCATCAACCGTTCCATTCTCTTCGGTGTCAACAAAGGTCTGGGTTGTGTGAGGGTCCAGAAAAATGAGCTCATTACCTGTTTTGAATGAGACAAGCTTAACTTTAGAAGAACCACCGGCCCTGGTCCCACTGCTCTCCTTGGGAGGAGGTGCTCTGGTTTTCCTAACCCCTCCCTTGGTGACAATGAGAATGAGATGACAGAAAGCCTGAAGTAGGGTAAACATGCTTGAAGGAAGCCACCTACACCCAAAGCCCATCATTCAATGAGAAGACTTGCCCTAGCATTTACATCTCTGCAAAATCCACATCCAAAAATGGAAAGGGACAGGTTTGGGGAAAGATGGGAATGAGCGACCACAGATGACATGGCGGGCTCTGTGAGCAGCAGTAGCCAAGGGGTGGTAGGTAGAATCACCAGGCCATGAGTCCAGGTGCCATTAGGGAGCTTCCTGACTCTTTCAACATTGGAAAACATCTTGCTCAAGACCACTGGTTCTTAGAGCTGTGGTCAAAGAGCACATCTGGGAAGGAAAAAGGCTTTGGCCTCCAAAAGAAATGGGAATGCTGACTCTGCTATGGATGAGATACCAGGGAGCTGAATTCTTGGCTTGACTAGCTAGCAAGTTAGTCATTGTTAGCAAGTCAGTAATTCCTGTCAGAAAGCACTGCCTTGGTCACATTAATATCAGTACAGACACGCCTCACCGGGAAAACTCACTTTGAGATGACTGATCATTACAAATGAGAGAAAAATCATGCTCCATTAAATTGAAAAAGCCTAGCCTAGTAATGCCCTGGGAGGGGTCTGGGATAGTAAAATCTCCACTTTTATCTGATATTTAGAGGGCAGAGAGTCCCTCTGATGCTTGTCAGCTGCATGCTGAGTTGGCCAAGTACCAGAGCGGGTACCCCAACCTCACTGGCCAGGCCCAAAAGCCATCTGGGCTCCTGTGTTCTAGACTGGGTTAGGCAAGCAAAGAGAGATCCCTTGAGGCAGGAGGATGGGGTAGGGAGGGACACCCCAAAGACCCTCCCTGGAATGGCATCCAGGATCATGTTGGGCACATCTAAGTGCTCCTGTTGGCAAAGAGTGTGTCTGGTGTCTGATGCAAACATAGGACACGTTTATCACAGATGAAGGACAGACCACTTCCCTCACTCTGTCTTAATTTTCTTATTTTTGAACTGGGGTCACTAGGCCTGTCCCAGTTACGTCACAGGGTCTGACCAGAATGAGAAGATTTCACCTCTGTGAAATGCTTAAAACACAACACAAACACAAGGTGGTCATAGAAGTAGCTTGCTGAGACTCAGGAGTATTTCCCTTCATATATAATATGGAAATCAGTGCCTCCAAATGACTTGCTTTATGAAAGTCAAGGTACATATTCCCCCAGACCAAGGTGGGTAAGATCAGTTAATATCAAAAAAAAGCCTCAAGGTACAAGGAAGAGTAACAACCACGACGTTTAGAAGGAAGCCTACCTAAGACCACAGAAAGGGAAGAGGAGAAAGAAGTTGTGCACAAGAAAATGTAAATCCAAAGTAGGGTCAGAGGCCAGTGTTTTTTTGGTTTGCTTGGGTTTCTTAAAACTTTTTTTAAAAACGGAGGTACTGGGGATTGAATCCAAGACCTCATGCATACTAAGCATCCGCTCTACCACTAAGCTATACCCTCCCCACCTCTGCCAGTGTTTGAGTTAAGGTACTGGGAATAATCACAGCATCCTCTCTGACTCTGGCCCTTTCCCGTGTGTGTGTGTGTGTGTGTGTGTGTGTGTCTGTGTGTGTGTGTGTATGTGCGTGCGTGCACACGCGTGCAGTGGAGCTTTGTGGCCTGCCCTATTTCTCAGAGTGCTTAAAAGAGATACAGTAGATTAAATAAAAAGTCCTAGAAACGATATGGGGACTAAATCAACGTCTCTAATAAGACCTAAAGAGAAGGGGCAGGCACGTCAACAATCTGCAGACACCGGGCTCATGCGACGGACCTCCAGGTGGCGACCCCCACCAAAATGCAGAGGACAAACATCTCTTCTCTAAGTGGAAAAAAGTCTCCCAGCCAGTTTCTCACCCTGGCCTGGTGTGTAGTCTTGCACACCAGGAGCTTCTCCCAGCTCCCCACTTGGGCAAGAGGGCACTCGAGAAGCAATGTGGTGTGGTGGGCAGGGATGGCCAAATTGGGATCAAACCCTGGCTTTGCTACTGTTGAGCTTGATGACTCTGAGGAAACAGCGCCTCTAAATGTTTCACTAGGTGTCAATGGAAATAATGACCTCTACCCCACAGGGGTGTTTGCTAACTCTATCTATCTCTCTACAGCTATCCATCTCTAACTATCGATATTAATTTGTATCTCTCGGCACATGTATACAGGTTTTAATATACAATATATAATATAATAAACAATATATTACAGTGATAATATAAGTATATGTATTTTTATACATGGAGAGAGAAGGAGAGAGAAAGAGAGGGAGAGATTGAGAGAGAATGCTCTGCAGAGTCCCTGGTGTAGAAAATGGCAATTCTCATCTCTTCCCTCCCTTTAGGCATTCTACCAATCTGGACCCCCCAGACCTGGTACAGCAAGGGGGTGAGTCAGAAAAGGGGTGTTGGGAGGACTTTGGAGCCTTAAGTGAAGGTTAAACAAAGGATTTATGAAAGTGAGTGGGCAAATGGCCCCTATGGAAACCTCTGTCTTGGGAGCTGAGGATTGCCCACAATTCTTTCATAAGTAGTCCGACTCCACAAAAGTCTCCCCGACCCAGTGGCCCCTGGAAACAGGAGGGCTATGCCAGCTTGGTGAATTCTCCCTGGGAAACTTGGGATAAAGGGAGGCCAAGGTGCCCAGAAATTCACTGAGATCCCTACAAAATTATTTTCCAATCTGTTTCCACCTTGTCCTCAAGCACAAGCAATAGAAAATAGAGTTCAGCAACATTTTCTTTGACAGGAACCCAAAAGCTTAGAAACAGAGAACATCTAAATATTAGGTTTTGTACTTAGAAAAATAAAAGCCTCCAGTTTCCTTATTTTCCATCAAGCTGTAGTTCTCAGGCTCGACCAGTAGATGGCAGCACTTGAGCCAAGGCAACTGCGGAGAAACCTCACCTTAAAGAGAGGAAGAGCAAGCAGAGGAAAGAGGCATTGCGGTAAGGCTGGCTCTTTGTTGAGGGCTTGACTGTGAGATGACAAAGCGTGTGAGTCAGGTGTCAGCCCTATTTTCCGTAAAAAGAACCTGAGACTGAAAGAGTTGTCACTCGTCCTGCTGTCACACAGCTAGCCAGTGGGAGACTAGCCACATCCAGGGCCAGGTTTGTTTCCACCTGCCTCCCTGAATCTCTGAGGGGGAGATGGGTGGGAGAGGAGCCAAGCTCATCTCACCCTGTCCTCTGCACATCCCTCAGGCCATTCCCTATGCCTGCTTTGGGCTCTCCCTCGCACTCTAAGCTCACAACTTCCTGGAAGCCCACTCCTGCCAGAGGGGTCCCGTATCACACTTCCCCAACCGCCTCACTCCCTCACCCGTGCTCTTCAGTCCTAACCAGGTGTCAAGGTCTCTGGTACTCGAAGCGTGGCGAGTGCCAGCACCACTGGCACTACCTTGTTAGAAATGCAGGCCCCCGGGCCCCACCCTAGACCTGCCGAACCTGCATTTTAATAGGCTCTCAAGGTGATCCCTGTGCACATGAAAGTTTTGAGAAGCACCAGGCTACCTCATCTTGTGTGCCAAGGGCCTTAAAGGTCTCTGGTCACAGCTAGGCTTCCAGAGGCGTCTACCGAAGGAGAGAATGCCGGCTGCTCATCAGAATCCGCGTTAGGAGGTCAGCAGCTTTAAGGCCGAGCCTCCATTATCAGAAAAGGGATACCTCTGTCTTCGCCTCCTCTAATTCCCACCTAGTCAGAGCTCTGAACAATGAACTAGCAGGCCGAGCTGCATGGACCTGGGAAGCCAGAGGACAGCTCCTAGCCTGAATGCTTAAGCCCAGATGAGATGGGGATCGGCAAGGCCAAGGGAGCCAAGCCCCGCCGCCCTGGGTCCCACAGGAATGAGAGACAGATCCTGAAGCAGTACTAGGACCTTGGAGTGGTCCAGCGGGAAAGCAGCCGTGGAACCATCTTATCAAGAGGCAAGGAAGTGGAAGCATCAAAGGGGGATCTGCTCTCTATTAGGTCCATGTAAGTGTCACTTTTCAGGCTGAAGACAGGATGAGCTACCCAGAGGCCACAACATCTCCAGGCTAGAATTGCCTGGTCTCCCGTGCAAACCTGCCCACCCTCCCCTAGCCCACAATGACTTACTTGTGATTCCTCTTTTCTTACCTAAGAATCCTATGAAATAATAGGCGTTATTTGGTTTTCCTCCTAATGCCCCTAAAGACTGTGGCATCTTAAAACACTCCTGGAGGGAAAGAGAATGCAGGATGCTCAACTCACTTGCGGACTGCTGCTCACGGATCTCCATGCTCACATGGTGGTGGGATGGGCAGGCGGCAAGGGGCTCGGGGCAAGGTGCGACTTACTTTGAAGGCATCAACATAGACAGGATTGATTTGGTTTATGCCCAGGCGAAGGGGCACGATGAGCAGCAGGGGTTTCCAGGCTGGGCGGCAGGCAGAGGGGCCCCTACGCTGGGTCGAAGCATTCAGAGAGTCGGGGGCGCTCTCAGCTGCTGTGTCAGCACTCAAGGGAAGGGTGCAGCACATCTTTTCTAGAAACAGAAGACAAGAGAGCTGGGCAAATAAGGGGGATCCAGCCCTCAGAGATGCCCAGGGCAAGACTGAGGGAGACCTCACATGACAGCCCCTGCCTGGAGGGCCCTCCCCTCCGCCACCAGGGCCCTGCGGCCCCACCTCCCGCAGGAGGCCCAGGCCACTCCTCCAGCCCTTCCTTCTCTTCCTGCTGGCAGCTGAACACTCACTCACCTCTCCTCAGATATCATGGGCTCACTGAGAGAATCTCGTTTCTCAACTAGACTGCAAGGGCCTTGCAAACAGGGATTGGGTCTGCTGGTCTCTCTAAGCCCGTGGCGGGGAGCACGGCGAGGGCTGCCACAGAAGACCTGTCGGTGGTTTAACTCATTATCCGCACCCGGGGAGTCCTGGAAGGAAAGTGTCTGGGACCTCCCTGAGGGGCGGCAAAGATCCTCTAAGTGTGTTCCCCTTTCAGAAAGCTGAAAGGGAAGAGAGAAAAGGGAGCAGGGAGTGATGAACCAGAGCCCTGTACTCCCGAAGCTCCTCTGCCCTGCTAGAGGCACAGGCCAGAGTGTGAGTGAGTGAGTGAGTGTGTATCTCTCCCTCTCTCTCTCCTTCTCTCTCCCCCAACCACACACACACTTTCTGAATGCTGAGGAAGAACGTCATCACCCACCACCCAACAAGGTCAACAGGCCGGGGACTCACTGATGTCCTCAATGACCACGGTGTTATCCATTGAAACATAAACAGCCAAGGAATTCCACTCATCAAATAAAGCAAGTTTTCTGCAAAGCAACATATGATGAAGTCACAATTGGAGAAGATGGAAATCTCGGCAGGAAGCAGTGCAACCTACGTGTGCCCAGTGTTCCTGAAGTTACCAAACGCTGAGCCACAGAGAAGTTGGGATTTGGGTCAGGTCTGGCTCCCTTGACTGAGCTCTGGAACATTCCCTGTCCAGTGACCTTGAAAATGGAATGCCAGAGTCACTGTTTCTGAACCTCAAAAAGAAGGTCCTGCTTTACAAAATGGAAAAGTCTGCCTCATAAAACAATGTTACTCCTATTGGGTGAAAGAGAGAAGTTACCAGTGCATCTGCTCCCAAGAGATTTGGTGTTCTTTTCTTAAATAACAGACATTCTGATTTTTCAAAAAAAAAGAAAACTGTTATTAAAATATCTATATTTGTTTAGGAGTATAGATAATACAAAGAATAAGCCCCAGAGAAATCCAGAGAGAGAGAGAGAAGTGATCTCTTCCACCCCTTCCCACGTGCCGTAAGGATGCTGTCCAAGGAGACCTGGGCCGAGATGGACTTAGTGCCCGACCTTGCTGGTCAATAGCGGAAGAAAGAGAGCGTGCTGAATTACATGACTTCAGAGGAAATTAGAAAGAAAATCCCTTTAAAAGGGAGATAATCTGAGGTCTGAGTAAAGTATCTTGCCTATTTCTCCCTTATCATGTTCTCCTCTTGCCAATCTGAAGAAGACATGTTTAACCTAGCTACTCTGGGATTCTTGGGTAAAACCCAGTCTCAATGGCCAAAAAAGCAAAACCAGACCAAACAAAAACCACGTTCTCTCCCAAACCGAAGTGGCTCCCAGGAAGGGGTTAATTACCATTATATATTTTTTTTAATTTTTCTTTTTTTGAGCATTTTTTTCTACAATTTCACATTGTTACAATTTATTTTGGGGGGGAGGAGGGAATTAAGTTTTTATTTATTTGTTTATTTTTAATGGAGGGACTGGGGATTGAACCCAGGACCTTGTGCATGCTGAGCACATGCTCTGCCACTGAGCTATACCCTCCCCCAACCATTATATTTTAATTTCACTCATTTTAATGTATTATCTTTCCCCAAAACAATGATGACATCATCATCATATGCTGTTGTTAATGATAATCATGATCATGATGAGTAAGAACCCACTTAAATTCTTTTAAAAATGTATGTTTCCATTTGCTTGTTGTTGGGAACCTCAAAATTTAGAAGGAAGAAGCAAATTCTGAGGGATGTCATTTAAAATCAACCATATCAAGCTGGGTTTGGGGATCAGCACAGCCATTCTAATCTTCTACACTTTCTACCCTGGGCTCCTACAGTGGTTCCTGAAATCCTGCCAGATCCTCACTCAGCAGATCAACAATGCCGCCAAAGGGCACTACAGACTAAGGCAAGAACGTGGTCTCAGAAAGGCTGCACTGTTGGCAAAGAGTAATGCCAAGCTATAGGTTCCCTCCGGTTCCCAGGAAATCCAGACTACTTTCCTCACAAGCACATTACCAAAGCATTCTAGTTCCCCGAAGGTTGGCTAATGATGGAAACAGTGCCCTATCTGTATTTTGCCTGGAGCAGGTCCTGCCATCACACTCCAGAGAGCCCGGGAACTGAAGTAGCTACACCAAAGAAGGCCAGGTGGTTTCCATCGTCTGATGCCTAAATCCAGCCCGATTCTGGCTGCCATTTTCACTCATTCATCAAGTATTTATTGAGTACTGCCATGTGCCAGGCAGCGTGATGTGCTAGTGTTTCAGGACAGAACCAGACAAATACAATATCTGCCCTCATGGAGTTTTTGTTTGGTGACAGGTTGTCAGGCAGGAGAGTGACAATGGATGAGGTGGCCTGCAGGTGTCGGTGCTGCTGCCATTCACCCCATTCATTTCCACAATGTTGGCCCTGGCCTCTCTGCTTCACCTATTGCTGTGGGAGGGGACTTCTGGGACTTACCAGGACAAGTGCAAAAGTACCACGCTGGGGTACCTTGAATCTGCTAAGAGATGACAAACTGATTCCAAGACTCTCTTGGGGCTTGTCTCCTCCAATAGGTGGTGAGTTCCTTGAGGCAATGACTAAGTCTAGTTTATTTCTGTACACCCAGTACTTAGCACAGTAGCATCACCCAGGAAATGTTGACTGAATCAATGAAGAATATTTTTTTTGTACTACTACACAGGGTGGGAGTCTGTGTCTTGTCTAGGCTGGCTCAGGCCTCCCCTCTTAGTATAAACCTTTTGGCTTCAAAGTGACCCTCAGGCTGATGGCTCCCTGGCATGTCAGCACCAGCCTACAGCAGGGGATATGGAGTGAGTCCTGAGGGGCCTCCACATAGACGGGTACCAATGACTCCAGCTCTGATATACCAAGACAGTTGTCCACATGTATTACACATTTTAAAGAACCATCTGAGCAAAATGGTCCAGATGTTTGGTAGCTTAGTGGGAGGGGTAGCTTAGTGGGATGGCAAGAACAGTTAGGTTGATGGGACACTGAGTTGGTGGAGGGAGGCATAGGAGACAGTAGAATAACGCACATGCCAGACTCTTTTACTTACTTTAACACCTGTGCAACTGTATTTGGTCCAAACCATTCGCCAATTGATTTCCCTTCTCCTACGCCCATTTGTGCTGTTTTTGTGTGGAAAAAATAAACATGTTAGCAAAAGGTCTTCCAACAAACCACAAACTCCTAATTTTTTGCATAAATAATTAAGTAGATGGACGACTTAGTGGAGCCACATATAAAGCAGAGGACGAGAAGAGCAAGTACAGGCCACGTAAGCTGAATTTCACATACAGTGTTTCTTTCCTCTTAATTGGACTACAGAACAGAGACAGCCTTTAAACTACTGATGTAATCTTACCCATTTGATGGATGGAGTAGCAACAGTCTTTTCTATCTAAGAAGCACTGTAGGATTCGTTGGTATTCTTTGGGTTGCTCTTTCTGTTTCTCCCAGTTCCAGTCTTTTTAGGGAAAAAGAGTTAAAATCATTTTTTATAGTAAGAGAGTTTATTATTTCTCTGCACTCTTACTGTGACTATGAAGTTAGAAGGAAAACAAAGGAGTTACACCTAGAAGATGAGAACAATCAGGTTAGAACATTCCTAAGAATCTTGAATATTTGATGACAAAGACATCTGTGAACTGATTTTTTTTCAAAGACTCAGTGGGTATAAAGTAAAAGCAAAACAAGAAGTTGACCAAGGAATTGGCTTAGCCCACGAGCTGGAGTTGGATAAATATGACCTGAAAACAGTGTCACAAGGCCTTTATGGTCAGCTACCCAGTGAACAGGAGGTCACCACAAAACCTCGGTATATCACCCAGACACCATAGTGTCTCATTTCCACACAGACAGCAATGGCTTTGGTCCGTATATTTTGACAGCAGTGCCAAAGGAGTCTCACTGGGGGAAGTGCTATTCTGACACACAGCCCTTCCCAGGGGAAGATGCACCATTCGCAGCTAAGGAAGCTTTAAGGGAAAAAAAAAATCCATGCTGCCATTTTTACACAACCTTTTAAAAAGGTCACACTGAGCTTTAGAAAAACAAATACCTTTGCTATCAGATCTTCAAGATTTCCTTATGACGAAAACTAAAATATCTGTAGGGATCCCATCTGCGCCTTAGACACAGTCCCTCAAATCCTACAGAGGCTACTTACTGCTCACTGAGGACAACTGCAGAAACCCATCATCGCCGTGGGCAGGACGCCCTACTCCCATTCCCTCAGCTCAAGGAACGCTGTCTAACAGGACAGATTTCTGAGCCTTAGTTTGCTTCCAAGACATAAATTTCTCTCTTGAGATTTTAGAGAGCGTTTGGATTCACAACTGAAATCTACTTGAAGCCAAAGGCTATTATCCCCAGAGTTTTCAGTACTCCTTGCTTCCAGTAATTTCTGAAACCAAAGTTTTCAACTTCGTATCCAGCAGTCTTCAGAGGGTGAACACCATCCAACTGGTTTTCATCACCTACCAAACTGTCCAAGTCGGGGGGGAAATCCTGGTTAGCTGGCTGCTAAATATTTACTGATGACAGTGATAAGTGAACACCCCACCTCAACTGTAAAATAACCAAATAGGAAGCACTCCAAAGTACTTCTTTATAAAATTACATCTTCTAATTCATCTTAGCTCTAAGATCTACTTTCAAATTATTCCTGCTACTTTTTGCTTTTATATTAAAACAATTGAGACTGCTGACTGTGGGCTTCTTCTCCCCAGTTTGCTTTCCACAAAACTCACTTCCAGAAGAATCATCTTGAAGTATTTCATAAGTGGGAAAGTTAAACACTAAGAACGGACCTGCTCCAAGAAGTATGTGTACAGTAGAAAAATCACTAGACAAGGAGTCAGAAGACCTGCCTTCTATTCCCAAATCAAAACTTTCTTGCTGTTTGACTCAGTTCCTAAGCCTCAGTTTCCTCATCTATAAAACAGATAGTATGCCACTACCCAGGGGACACAGGCACAGGATATCCTTAACCCTGAAATGAAGGCATTAAGCCCTGAAACCCGTGCATACCCTTCCCCAATCCTCTCTGGTAACTGCAGGAGGATGGGTGAAGTGGTGCAGTGGGGAAAAGGGAGTGTGTTTCTGTACCTCTGAATCTCAAGGAGCAACAACTGATGAGTTCAGCAGCCCAATCTCATCCAAGGTGTCCTTTCAATCCCTCATCCCCTAGTCAAACCAGACTTGAACCAAATGCCTGAACTGGCATCCAACCAAGGTCAGCCTACAGACGCCGATAGGGAAGCATGCAGAGGTCTTGAGAAAGCAAGACTCAAGAGCTCCAACAATGATTACCGGAAGGTTCTTAATGAAGCAGCCTCCTGAGGAAGCTAATTTAAGAATTCCTTCATCATCAAATGGCCATCGTCAGTGAACCCAAACCAAAATAGCGCCAGCTCCTGCATTAGGCACTTCCTTTAAGGTCACTGACATCCTTCATCAGGCAGATATTTTAAATGAGGTCAAAAAACAGACTTACCACCACACCCTCCTTCCTGCTCCTTTTGTTATCTGATCTGTTTAAGGACTCACTCGAACAATAGCGAAGATGGAAATTCTAAATGATACACCTGCCTCAACATTCAATTCTGTCCCAGGAAAATAACTCTCTGGCTTGGTGAGTCACAAGGAAATGCTGGCTGTTTCCTTCTCATGAGGCTTTGTTGACTTGTCAGCCTCCGACTTGAGCTGGCAGAGAGCACTTCAGGACCTGCAGTTTTGCTCCCTCAACACCAAGGCTAAACCACCAGCAATAGGTGCAGCTACAGAGGTCTCTGAGGCAGTTTTGAGAACAAATTTAACTCACCCCTTCCCAAGTGTCTGCAGATAAGGGCTTGAGCCAGCATCATTTGTCCACAGCGTAGCATACACCCCCAGCCAGCATCTGATGAAGGGCCCGTTCCCCCTGTTGGCAAAATGGATGGGAATGAATATGAATTCCTTACATTGTCCTCTCCTGAAACATTAGCATATTTGGGAATTGTACAAGACAGACAGGCACACATACTCTGAATAGAGAGGCAAGAGAGAGAGCCAGATAGCAAACAGGGTTTGTTAGAGGGCGGAACTTGCAAAGATAATGCTGAGTTAACCAAAACAGGTTCTACGGCCAAGGACAAAACAAACAAACGAACAAAACCTGCCCCTTATGTTTTCTGCTTAGAGACGTCCAGGTATGCATGCAGTTTTGGTAGATGACTACCATGTATGACTATCAACACCCAGTCCGTGCCATGTCATCATCTGCCTGACCAAACCTGGCTTTCCACAACTCACTTCTCAGGGAGGGCACTCTTACCTCAGATAAGGAATAAATGCTACCAAAGGTAATCATCAAAATGGTCAAAGAAATCTGGAAGGCTCTTGACTAAATTTACATTTATGAAGTTCTAAACAGCAAAAAGGACAATGTAAAATAAAGGAAAGAGCCCTAGACTAGTCATCAGAAGACCAGTTTCTAGTTACCTAATATTTAAGTCTCATCTACAGATGGGATAATAGCACATACTCTGCCTAATATCAGTGGGTATTGTAAGAATTAAATGAGAGAGTATCTGTGAAATTGTTCTACAACCTACTCAGGATGAGGTAAATACTTGATGTTATGAGTATGGTCATAATTAAAAATAGTATTAATAAATGAGAAATGTACTACATCTTTAAAAGGCACAAAATCAGTTAATAAGACAACAGGTTCCATGTAAAGAACACTTGATGTAATTTCTTCTGTATAGCACAGGGAACTATATTCAATATTTTATAATAACCTTTAAAGAAAAAGAATATGAAAATGAATATATGTATGCATACGTATGACTGGGACATTGTGCTGTACAACAGAAATTGACACAATGCAACTAACTATACTTCAATTTTAAAAATTCAAAAAAGAAAACACTTGATGTAACAAAAATCCCACATACGTGGCCAGGGTGAGCTCAATATCCTTTGTCAAGGTACCCATGAAATCAGGTAATTTGGATGGCAGAGGAGACATTCTGCGTTCACTGCTTTCCTTTCTCAGCATGGAGGTGCCATAAGCATGATCTCACAAGACTAACTCTAAAGGGGGTCACCAACCATGTAAGGCAAGTGGACCAAGGTGGCTGCTCCTTTCTTTTTGTTGTGGGGACTGAAGGAGAGTTGCTACAGCAAGCTGGGGAGGGTTAAGCCAACTTGTGAGCTGGAGGCCAGATTAGTCTGGAAAAGATGCAATGAAGCCCACATAAGGAAGAGACCATCTACTGCCAAAACATTGTCAGAGTTGAATCGCAAATGCTTTCAAATCTTACAAAGATCTCTTCACCCAGAGAAAGTTAACAGTTTAGAACCACTGGGTACTAAAGACTGTTTTTTTCTGTATTTTGTTCAGGTACTTCCCATAAAGAGCCAAAAATAAATTTTTTTACAAAGGTCTCTGTGGACTTCATTTTTCACACTTATCAAAAAGGCTGATTTCATTCCAGTTACTAGGTACAGTGTGAACCAAAATCAGTCAGATAGGTTTCCTCTTAGGAGAATAGTTTCCACCATTTAAGTTGGATAATCCTTTCCTATCAGGCCATGAGACTAGGAACTGGTCACCCTACTTGCAAACATTTTACAAATCGTTTCTAGAGGAATCCTATCCACTTTGCTTATTGAACTGTTCTTTTTTTCTGGCCAGCAGCATGTGCTCTTAACTGCCTAGAATTCATTCCAAGCAAATCTATTATATTTCAACTGTCAGTGACAAGATGTTTTCATCTCATAGGAAAAAATAAAAATCAAAGGAATTATTTTCTTTACTTCAAGGTACAATCATTTTTTTAAACATTTTTTATTGATTTATAATCATTTTACAATGTTGTGTCAAATTCCAGTGTTCAGCACAATTTTTCAGTTATACATGAACATATATATATTCATTGTCACATTTTTTTCTCTGTGAGCTACCATAAGATTTTGTGTGTGTGTGTATATATATATATATATATATATACACATACACATATACAGTTATTTTTAATAATCAAGTAGCTTCACAAAGCAGTGGGATGTAATTTAATAGATACTGTTCAAATTAAAAGTTTATTTGCCGTTTTCCTTGCTCTTAGAAGAAAAACAAGTAATATGTCTAAGTGCCTGAACACTTGGAGGTGGGCTCAGAAGTATACCCGCATTACATAGGAACACCATGGAACCATACATGATGAGGCACTTTGGCAATGAAGCTTCTGGATAAAGCATAAGACTTAACTACTCCCCGAAATTAAATTCTTCACCATAGTTAGCTGTTAATTCTGAGGCTTCTGTGAAGCCACTGATAACCTCAGGCAAGCTATCTATAAGGAAGAAAGCATAGTACAACAAATGATATACCTACCAATTGGTGAAAATTTCCTTCTGTATGTAAACCATAGACGAGCACTTATATCAGACAACAGCTTAGATTTTTCTGTAATTAAATGTGAAATTAATATTAAATCACCATATCCCAACTAAAGATATCTGCCTTTGATTTCTGAGCCAGCAGCAAACTCATTTGCAAATAACCAGTCAATTCCATTGTTATGAGGCTAGGGAAATTCATAGGAATCCCAGGCTCACTTTAGCCAAATAATTTCAGCATTTCCTCCCACCTATGTTTTGACCAGAGCTACTGGCTGGTACAATGATGTTGGGTAGAGCCCATCTCCTTCTCACTGAGCTCCATAGCCCTGGCAGTTACTTAACACTGGGGTCATGGCCAAAAGACAAGGACTAGGAAAAGCAAGGATTCTGGATTAACCACTAACAAGGCAGTCAGCCCCTACCTGAATGATGATGGTTGGCTGGATCTCTCATCAGCATCCACTGTCTATTATCCAAAACTAAGGATGAGCTATATGCATGTATGTACACACACTAATCTTTAACTAAATAGGAAATGATCCTGCTAAGCAAACTAAGTGTGTAAGAAATTTACCAGTACTACCTAGTGCAACTGGCATTTGTAATCGAAATGGATATAAAACATCACAAATGCTTTTGTATATTTTTTTCAAAGCACACTTTCACGTAGTTTATAGCATAAATTTACTTCGATGGCCACAAACATGGCTTCCACACTTCCATCTGTACTTAGATGTGGTTCTGTCTTTCTCAGTCTTCTCTCTCCCTCTTCTCAACAACACATCCATATTTGTATTCTGTATAGAACTTATAGCCATTGCATTTTAAAAAAAGAAAAAGAAATTCAATTTTAGCCAACAGTCTGTTTTCTCTTCTACTGAGACAGAAAGGAAGGGGACAGGACACAGTCATTCAAGGAATGACACAGCAATTAACACCAAGGTGGTGGAAAATTCAGCTCCAAACAGACCTTGAAGCCCAAGATAGTGGGAGACTTGACTTCCAGTAGACCCTGAGCTTCATTACACGCTCACTGTAATATATTAACACGGTAAGTGGTACTCCCACAGGCGCCATGACAGCTCCGAGGCTAACCATAAAAGATAAAAAGTGGGCACTGGCCCAATTCCTGGTAATCCCAGTTCTTTCCCCAAAATAGTTGGAATAATCCTCCCACTTGTTAGCGTATGAAGCTACTGAGCCCATAATTACTAGCAACACCATGCCTCACAGGCTCTCGCTCCCTCCTAGATGGCCCTCACTCTGTCTATGGAGTGTGTATCTACTTCTACTTTAAACTAAGCCCCAAACCCCACACTTCGTGGCCTTTCTCTTTCCCTCTGAGACAGCCTGCACTCTGTCTATGGAATATGTATCTCTCTGAATAAATCGACTTTTATTCAACTGTGACTCACTCTTGAATTCTCAACCAAGACCTGGGACATGGCGATCCTCTCACCCCACATTTTCCTGTATCACTGCCTTTCCTTTGAACAAATCAGAAAGTTGAGCTGTCTGGATTTTCCCTCCCCTTCACGTCCCCAGTGCCCAGCAGATACGGGAAGTAGATGTAAAATGGTTAAGAGTAAGACTTCTGGAGTAATACTCTGCCTGGGGTTGAACCCTGATTCTGCTACTTACCAACTGTGTGGCCTTGTCACTTAACCTCTCTGAGCTTCAGTTTCCTCATCTGCAAAATGGGGAGAATGATAGGACCTACTTCACAGAGTTTTGAGTATCAACAAGATAATACTACATGGAAAGTGCTTTGATGGTACAGTACACAGTAAGCCTAAATTAGTAAGCTAACCGTTAGCTGTTATCATGTACCCTCCTTTCAAATGCTCACTCACTCCTTCCGCTGATATTCTCTCTGCCTTCCAGCTTGCCCATATGCTAGAAAGGCTGGGGGAAGTTGTATAGACATTTTAACAATAATTTCACTTTTAAAGGCATTTTCCAACTTAACATTTGAATATGGATATATTTGGCAACCTGGGGATTCCCACTGTCATGGAACGTAGAACTGAAGACATCATCTCCAGTCCCCCTCATGTTAAGTACTGGTGAAAGGAGTTAAGATCCGGAAAGAGAAAGTGACTTATCCAAGGTAGGAGAGGAATCTGAATACAAAAGGCCTCCTAGTTGCTAGAGCTAGGCCCTCTCCACTGTTCAGGATTTTTCCAATAAAACAGATGAAGCCAGACTCAGACAGAGCTAGATGCTACCTTCCTCTCCTGCCTTTTCATCAGCTTCTCCCTGTCCCTCCCTCTATGCTAGGCCCTCCAAAGAGGATCTCTCTTCAGATACAAAATATCAGAGCTGCCTCTCTCCAAGTTCAGGCTTTATCTAGGTGCTGGGTTGTCAGCAGTTTCACGTTAAAAGGTCTACAAGAATGTAAGGGTAAGGAAGAAAAATCCAAGCCTCCTTTCCATCTAGCTGCAGTGGCTAAAAGTTCTATACAAAATCAGATAAACTGAGACAGCACTGCGGTCAGCAGAAGCTCTACAACTACAAGGCTTCTCAGTGTCTGATACTGTTTCTGACAGCCTTGGGCCCTTTAGAAGTCCCTTAGGTGACACTGTTTTTCATCTAGACATAAAAGGACATGAGAGGAATGAGAAGTATGTAGCCCAGTCATCAAAGACTAGGTACTGGTTAGCGATACCAGGAGTGGGTCCATGTTTTTTGAAATGTGAGACTTATAGAATTCAGGAGTTCTCCTTTAAGGAAAAGAATACAAATATCTGACTTTTTCAAATTGTACAATCACCTATGACCATGGGAACACACTCCTAAGGCCTCTCAGGGCCTTGGAAGGGACTTTGTGTGCCAACAAGGGGCCTGAGGCTTAAACACCTCTAGCTGCAAGGTAAATACACCCAGGAGTAGCATTAACACCTATCAACCCAAGGAGGAAAACAAGATAGGACCTTAACCTCGAGCACACGTCATTTGGGTTCTCACAGACAAATGCTACCAAACCTTACCCGTTTTCAGAAGATGCTGTTTCCCCAAGATCCATACCAGCTCATCTGCATCCGGAAATTCTTCTAGGTAGTCAGTGAAAATAGTAATCTGGTTTTCATACTTGGATAAAACTGAAAGAAAAGGAAAGAAACTTCAGCAAAATTTAATACAGGAGGCTTGCTTCTGTGGTTTACTGATTATTACCTTTGTCCTGAAGGTAAAGGGTCACTGGCTCAAATCTAACAAAAGCAAATCCTTTTCCTTGAGGAACAAAGACACTGACAAGGCCTCAAAATCCTTTAGTACAGGGATTTCCTCTTAACCACCTATTTTGACCTTCCCTTTTTCATGGTCCCATTTAGCACCATCTTTTTGGTCACAGTTACATCAACCTTTTTTTTCTTTCCAATGGGGCTTTCTTTGTAAATAGCCACTTTCTAGCTTCTCTGAGTGGGAGAGTAGCAAGGTGATATACTAATACCTGCACATCTAACCCCTGTCCATGTCGCAGGGAGTATCACGAGGGTTCCAGCAGCCAGTGGCTTAGAAGGAGCTATGACAATCTTGAAAGATTATACAACTGTGAAAGCATAGTATTTTAGCTGGAAGACAAGATGTTTAACAGTCCTTTCATTTGCCATTTCATTCACTGATAAATTCTGCAAAGAAGGCTCTTGAAGCTGCTGATAAATAAAACTTGTTCTTAGGATGCACAAATGACTGTGGTTATTTATTATACTCAAGAGAAAGTAACTGAACAAAATATAACTAAATCTCATGAATTCACAGGCCACACTCTCAAAACGTATGACCATGTAGAGTGGGATGGGTTTAAAATCCACTTTTGTACCTCCTGCAGGGAAAAGATCTGACTTATGAAGGGGTCCTATCGCAGGAGTTCTCTTTATGTAGTTTTCTGAGAGAAATAATATTGTAGGCAGTAAATAAATTTGCAAGCCAGCCCAGAAGAATCTATCTTAACCTGTAAGTGGAAAAATCAAATTGATAGTATATTTCATAGTTGATGGTATTTCGATGACAAACCATATTTCAAGTTCAAAGCTGAGAACCCAACACACACCTTCTCCTCTCAGCTCTTGGAGGCTCTCCAGGCCCATGTCGGGAGGGGATCTCAGAGAGAGTAGGGGTCATTTTGTGCAGCTACAAGTAGCTGCAGGCACTGTCCCAAAGCTGTCCCTAAGAGCACCAAGGGAAGGGTTTCCTATAAAAAATGGCATTGTGGATGTGTTTAACTCATTTTAAAGGACAAATTGTTTTCTTCTGGCTTTGTTTTCTAAGGCAGGAGCATGCTGTTTTCATAGAAATAAATGTTCTTAAGTATAAATGAGTCGTATCTGATCATGAAAACAGGTTACTTGGTTGGAGGTTGAAGTTACGCTTTGTATAATTAATTGGTGTAAACTGAAGTTATAATTTGTTTAAAGTTATAATTTTGGAAACACAGCTACCCAGGGATACGGCCTTTCTTGAAACATATTCCAGAAGTCCAATCTTTCAGGGATTTAAGTAGCCTTTCTCCTCAAGATGTTTTAATCATTAGGGTCATTAGCCTTGGCAGTATTTCAAACCTAAAGATGTTAGAGATGAGACAGCCATTTCATTCCCCAGTGAAAACTCATCACTGCCCAATCTGCCAGAGAGCCTGTGCCATCTTAGCCTTTCTGCCACTGGCCTCGGCCCCGGGCCCATGCCCAGGAAATTCCAGGCTAAAAATGATCATCCAGGTCAGGCCACCCCCAGGAGGTGGTGGACTGAGGTGGTGTAAATCACACTGTGTACCTTCTCACCCTACTCTCTACCCCTCACAGGCAAGAGAAATCAGGTTAAAACGAATATCCAGTGTAGCCTAGAAAAGAGGAAAAAAAAACAGAATATAAGTAGCTGGAGTAGAATGTGGGAAAGGGACAACCTCTCTGGCATTCCCCTGGTAGGGATGAGGGAGGGTGGCATCGGATGAATGTACAGCATGTATGCATATAAGTGTTGGGTCTTTTTTTAGTACTGGCTGAGAAAAAAAAATCTCTATCAGCAGCCCTGTCTCAGTGAGTCACTGCCCAGCTATCTGGTCAAATTAGTACAGCCTCTTAAAGCCTGTGAGAACTACACTGCTTCATTCGAGATGGCTCTGACCAAAATGGTAGCCAAAGAATTTTCCTCTTGCACTTCTGCCCCTCTCAGGCCAGCATAAAGGCCATTACAGTCTCTATTCTTCCTAATACTCTCTTAGAAGACAGACTCTCAGAATGCAGTGTGTTAGGCCATAGCCAGCCCAAGTTGAAAGCTACATGGATGAAACAAATGAAAGCCAGAACAGAAGATGAGATTAGCAGAAGCTAAGAGCAGTAACCTGGGGAGACTAGATACAAGGGAGTTGGGGGAGGAAAGAGGAATGGGTCTTCCACAAGAATTACTCAGAGAGATGAAGAAGCAAACTGAGATGTAGTTGAGGTGCGGAAGCAAAATGGCATTTTCAAAAGAATCACTTATGATTAACAGCAATCTTTTAAAAAAACTTTTTCATAAACTACTTTGGTCTTGCCTTAATATTAACAAACAAGACATCAGCCCCACATGAGTTCCTTGCCCTCTCAGCCTGTTTAAGGACATAGGGACTATACAGGTAGAGCTACAAATTCTGCAACTTGGTGGACCAAGAATTAGCTTCTTCAAGGTCTGATGGACAACAGGCTTCACTCTGTTTCATTCTACTTTAATGATCATTGCACTAAAGTCCGTACTGGGTTAGCTTCGTGGTTGACTAATAATTGAAAAAAAGATTTCCATAAGCATCTAGAACCAAAAAGTCTCTCAGTCTTGGCCAAAGGGCTCTGTGTACATGTTGGGGCATGCCTTCAACACTCAGCCAGGCAGTTGATTAACTCTGCCTTAGTCTTCTCTTTCTGCTGGTACAGAGCTCAAGGTCAGCCAGAGTGAGAGCTTAGAATCCTCTCTGGTCTTTCTGAGCCTCGCACACAGCCTTGGGAATGCACATAGCCCCGAGCATGCATGTGGTCTTCTAGATTCCCAGGAGCATGCCAGACCTTTTCAAAGCCCCAATGGACTTATTATTCCCCAGCTTTTCCTTTTAAACTTTTTGGTCATCTATTCCTCAAACAGCTGTAAAGTTAATCTATTGCCTCTAATGGTTTTCAAACAAAGCCCTGGGGGAAAGGCTTTTTGCACTTCCAAGTCAGGGCAAATAAATACAAGTCCTGAATGTGGGGTCTTCTGGGGATGGCAGACAGATTAAATAATGACAATTCTCTAGAAATGAGGCTTTATAGGAGCTCCAACCCCATTCTATGTCCTCCAGGGGCTACCAAGCTGCCAACTCCCCGTGATTGCAGGCTCTGGGTTCTCAAGGCTACTGCAAAGCTAGAGAGCAAAGGATAGGCAAGGTGAAAGTGAAAACGCCACAAAGCTCACTATTTTGGTCATTTTTCATGAACAAATACTCTCCAGATTGGTGTAACCCTTTGGTTAATTTCCAGAGTTCTGAAAAAGTTGATTCTGATCATTTTTGCCAGTTCTTTTCATTTCTATTATGGGTAGACTTTTCAGAGGTCCTCACTCTGCCGTTTTCGCTGATGACTTACTTTAATAATTTGCTTTCCAGTAATTGACTGTATTTTAAGGGTTATTTTGTAAAACTGCAAATAAGTGAAAAATCACTTTAAACAACAAATTTTCTGGTATGGCTTAACAAAGAATGGTACATCAAAGCTCCTAGATTCTGGGGTGTTTCAGACCCACAAACAACACACTCTCAGGTGAAATCAAAGGGTCACAGAATCTCAGAGCCAGTAAAAGCCGGAGACACCACAGCATATCTTCCTGTAGATCACCTTATTCTAAAAGCATGTCAGGACACTGCTGGTTCCAAAACAGCCTTCTCAGCAATATATACACATTTTTACATTTTTTTTTGTTGCCCTACAGTTGATGTACAATCTTATGTAAGTTTCAGGTGTACAACATAGTGATTCACAATTTTTAAAGGCTATATTCCATTCATAGTTATAAAATGTTGGCTATATTCCCTGTTTTGTACCATATATTCTTGTAGCTTATTTATTTTATACATAGTAGTTGGTACCTATTAATCCTCTACCCCTACCTTGCCCCTCCCCCATCCCTCTCCCTACTAGTAACCACTAGTTTGTTCTCTATATCTGTGAGTCTGTTTCTTTTTTGTTATATTCACACATTTAATACATACACATTTACTGTCGGGTCACAGCTTCAAAAATATAAGAAAATGTTCATGGGAGACAGGTACGGTAAGGGCTGAATATACATTCATATACTCATTCCATAAACTTTTACAGAATACCTACTATGTGCTAAGCACAGATGATAAAACATCACTGAGATGTAGCCTCCATCCTCCAAAACCTTTAAATCTAGTAGAGAGGATAGGTCTAGGAACAACTAAAAACAATAAGTATTACAAGGAAGGAAAGTGAGCAAGAAGAGATCAAGATGGTAGAATAAGAGGACATGGAGCCCATCTTTAGCATGAACACATCAAAAATACATCTACATATGGAACAATTATCACTAAAACAAACTGGAAACTGGCAGAAGGACTCCTGTACAACCAAGGCTGTAAGAACAATCTACACGTAATTAGATAGGAGGGGAAGAAAAGTGATCAAGTGGAGACCTATACCCCTGGGAAGGGACTCAGAGGAAAAGGGAAATCACATAGATGGACACCAGCCCTGGGGAGTGAACAGATTGAGCCACAGACTGGGTATCCCAGTCCTGGGGTTCTATGTGGAGGAGACAAGCCCCGTTGCCTGGTGGGAGGAGAGCTGGGACAAAGAGAAGGGCTGGAGCAGACTGGAATTTGCTCATGAGGAGTGCATGCATGCTGGCTGCCCCTGAGGCAGGGTGGAGAGAGATCTGCTCTAGGTCCTGCCAGTTTCCCGTGACTAGCTCCTCAGGCAACCCAGCTGGAACTAAACAAATGCTCCCATCCCATTCACTTCATGCCACAGCACAGCACTGGTTCTGGGGCAGCCATGACCAGGAAAAAGACTTGACCATGGGATGCAGAGGCAAACCAGTCCTGGGGTGGAGCCCAAGTTGAGTGGCAGTGGACACCATTGACACTAACTCAAGCAGTGACCCCAGAAGCCACCCAGATCTCTGATGGCAGTCACCTGACCACAGCTCGCTCCCCACTCCTGATACACACAGAGAGATCACAAGGATCCTGTCTGCCCTGCAGAATGGTTCCACAACAGGGTGGGAGCAGCTGAGGCTGGGAATAGTGATTAGCTGTGCAAGACAGAGGGGAGCTTCCCCTGAGGCAGGGCAGAGAGAGGTCTGCCTTAGTGGCTGCCAGTTTCCCACAACCGGCTCCCCATGCACCCCCGGCCTGTGCCAAAAGAATGCTCTGGCCCTGCTCAAATCATGCCACAGCACTGCGCTGGATCTGGGGCAGCCACAACAGAGGAAAAGTCTCAACCATGGGACACAGAGGCAACCCAGTCCCAGAGCAGAGCCCAGGTGAGGCAGCAGCAGCCCTTCTTAGCTTTTACTCAAGCGGCACCTCAGAAGCTGCCCAGATCTCTGATGGTGGCTGCTGCACCACAGCTCACCTCTCAGTATACAAGGAGAGTCCATATGGGCATCGCCAGTCCTGCAGAGTGGTTCCACAACAGGGCAGGGGTGGCAGAGGCTGTGAGGGACAAAGGGGATTTGCACTCGAGGTTATGTCTAAGCAGAGCCGTGGACACCTACATATCAGACCTCTGTCAGCACACCAGCCACACTTGCTTCAGTACTCCCCTCCTCCGGGGCAAAGGTCCTGGAGCAGGGAAAGGGAAAAACACACACTTAAAGGGAAGAGATCCAGCTCAAGCCCCACCCTCAGGGCTTCTGCTTCAGCAACTTGAGATCAGACCATACCTCTAACAGGGCAGTGACAGCCAATGTGTAGAGAGGAAGCACTGCCCACACCCAGCACTAGCTCTAGCCCTTACGTCTCCAGCCACACCAGCTACCAAGGCAATAGCTGCCAGCACACCCTGAGGAAAGATGTGACATCCATGTCAAACCTAGCTCTCCTATCAAAGGCATCAGACACACACACAGTCTGTATAGGGACACTCCCACAGAAGGATACACTTTCAAGATCACAATGGATAATTGTCTTAACCTAAATTCATAGAGGCAAGAAAGTTAAGCAAAAACAAAAAGGGAGACTAACTAGTCTCAATCAAAAGAACAAGAGAAAATCTCTGAAAAAATAATGAAACAGAAATAAAAAACTTATCAGATAAAGAATTCCAAACATTAGTAACAAAAATGTTAACTAAATTAGGGAAAGTAATTGATCTAAACAGTGAACATTTCAACAAGGAATGAGAAAATATTAAAAAAAAAGACTCAATCAGAAATGAATAACCCAAGAGCTGAAATAAAACACACATTAGAAGGAAAGAATAGCAGACAAAGTGATACAGAGGAATGCATAAGCGAACTAGAAGACAAAATAATAGAAACCACCCAATCAGAACAGTAGAAAGAAAAACAAATTTTAAAAAATGAAAGCAACTGAAGAGATCTCTGTGATAACAGTAAAGCATCCAAATATTTGCATCATAGGGGTTCCAGAAGAAGAAGAGAGAGAAAAGGGGATAAAAAATGTATTTAAAGAAATTATAGCTGAAAACTTCCCAAACCTGAAGAAGGAAACAAATATCCATCTACAGATATCACAGAGGATCCCAAACAAGATGAACCCAAACAGACCCATACCAAGACGTATCATAATTAAAATGGCAAAAGATACAGATAAAGAGAGAATTTCAAAGGCAGCAAGAGAAAAACAAAGAGCTATATTCAAGAGAATCCCCATAAGGCTATTAGCTGATTTCTCTGTGGAAACTTTGCAGGCCAGAAGGAAGTGGCATGATATATTCAAAGTGCTGAACAGGAAAAACCTGCAACTTAGGATACTCTACCTAGCAAGATTATCACTTAGAATAGGAGAGATAAAAGACTTCTCAGATAAGCAAAAACTGAAGTAGTTCATCAATACTAAGCTTACCCTAAAATGTTGAAGGGTCTTCTCTAAATGGAAAAGAAGTAATAATTTATTGGAAAGGGAAAATCCCACTAGGAGAGACAAGTATTATAGTAAGACCGAGGATCAACCACTTAAATAAGCTAGTATGTAGATTAAAAGACATGAACTTGTAAAAGCAACTGAAACTACAATAAATAGTAATGGGATAAGACTGAAGATGTAAAATATGACATCAAAAACATAAAATGTAGGGGGGAAAAAGCAAAAAAATTTGGGGGAGGGGAGCAAAAATTGTAGATCTTTTAGAATGTGTTTGAACTTAAAACGACTACTAGTTTAAAACAAGTAGACATAATTATAGGTCAACATATATGAACCTCATGGTAACCACAAATCCAAATCCTAAAATAGACACACAAAAACTGAGAAGAAAGGAAAATAAGCATCTACTAAAGAAAATCATCAAACCACAAGGGAATAAACACAAGAAGAAATGAAAAGAACAACAAAAACCACCAGGAAACAAGTAATAAAATGGTAATAAGTACATACTTATCAATAATTACTTTAAATGTCAATGGACTATATGATACAATCAAAAGATATAGAGTGGTGAACTAGATAAAAAACAAAACTCTTCAATATTCTACCTATAAGAGACTTGCTTCAGGGATAATAAAGACATGGGTAGAATAAAAGTGAGGACATGGAAGATGGTGTTTCATGAGAACAGAAACATGCAAAAGAAAGTGAAGGTAGCAATCCTCATATCAGACAATACGGACTTTAAAACAAAGGCTATATGATCCATCAATCCCACCCCTGGGCATATATCTGGAGGAAACTCTAATTCACAAAGATATAGGCACCCCAATGTTCACAGCAGTACTATTTACAGTAGCCAAGACATGGAAGCAAACTAAATGTCCATGAACAGATGATTGGATAAAGAATTTGTGGCATATACAATGGAATACTACTCAGCCATTAAAAAGACTAAAATAATACCATTTGCAGCAACATGGATGGACTTGAAGATTGTCATACTAAGTGAAGTAAGCCAGAAAGAGAAAAATACTGTATGATATCACTTATACTTGGAATCTAAAAAATTGAGACAAACTTACTTACAAAACAGAAACAGACTCACAGACATGGAAAACAAAATTGTGGTTACCAGGGAAGAAAGGGGGTGGTGGAGAGATAAATTGGGAGTTCTGGATTTGCAGATACTAACTAGCATATATAAAAGAGATAAACAGCAAGTACCACTGTATAGCACAGGAAATTGTATTCAATGCCTTGCAATAGCCTATAATGAAAAAAAATATGAAAAGGAATACACACACACATACACACACACATATACATATATATATATAAAACTGAATCACTATGTTGTACACCAGAAATTAAGACAACATTGTAAACAGACTATACTTCAATTAAAAAAATTAAAAAAAAACAAAGGCTATAACAAAGGACAAAGAAGGGTATTATATAATGACAAAGGGCTCAAAACAAGATGAGGATATTACACTTGTTAAAAAATATGTACCCAAAACAGGAGGACCTAAATATATAAGCAAATACTAACAGACATGAAAGGAGAAATTGGTAATAATATAATAATAGTAGGGGACTTTACCATCACATTTACATCAATGGACAGATTATCTAGACAGAAAATTAATAAGGCAACAGTGGTCTTAAATGACATAATATACCAATTGGACTTAATAGAAATCTACAAGACATTACATAGAAATACAGCAAAATACATGTTCTTTTCAAGCGCATATAGAATGTTCTCCAGGAGAGATCGCATGCTAGGCCTCAAAACAAGTATCAACAAGTATTAAAGATGATAGAAATTATATCAAGCATTTTTTCTGACCACAGCAGGTATAAAACTAGAAATCAATTACAGGAAGGGAAATGGGAAAACCACGAACACATGGAGACTAAACAACATGCTACTAAAAAACAAATGAGCCAATGAAGAAATCAAAGAGGAAATCAGAAAATGCCTTGACATAAATGAAAATGGAGAAACAACATTCCAAAATCTAAGGGATGTAGCAAAAGTAGCTTTAAGAGGGAAGTTTATAGCAATACAGTCATTCCTCAAAAAATAAGAAAAACATCAAATAAAACACCTAAAAGAATTAGGAAAAGAACAACAAAGCCCAAAGTCACCAGAAAGAAGGAAATAATAAAGATCAGAGAGGAAATAAATAAAATAGAGATCAAAAACAATAGAAAAGATCAATGAAATCAAGAGTCAGTTTTTTGAGAAAATAAACAAAATTGACAACCTTTAGCCAGGCTCACCAAGAATAAAAGAGAGAAGACCCAAATAAAGAGGAGAAATAATATCTGATACCAGAGAGATACAAAAAATCATAAGAGAATACTATGAAAAGTTATATGCCAACAAATTGGATAACCTAGAAGAAATGGACAAATTTCTAGAAACATACAACCTGCCAAGACTAAATCAAGAAGAAACAGACAATTTGATCAGACTGATTACTAGTAGTGAAATTGAATTTGTAATTAAAACAAAAAAACTCCTGGCAAACAGAAGTCCAGGACTGGATAGCTTCACAGGGAAATTCTACCAAACATATAAAGAAGAACAAATACCTATCCTTCTCAAACTATTCCAAAAAATTGAAGAGGCTGGAACACTCCCAAATTCATTTTATGAGGCCACCATTGCCCTGATACCAAACCCACACAAAGATACTATAAAAAAAAAAACAAAATTACAAGCCAATATCTTTGCTAAATGTAGATGCAAATATCCTCAGCGAACTATTAGCAAACTGAATCCAACAATATATAAAAAGGATCATATGCCATGATCAAGTTGGATTTACTCCAGGGACACAAGGATAGTTCAACATTCACAAATCAATGAGCTATACCACATTAATGAAATGAAGGATAAAAATAATATGATCATCTCAATAGATGCAGAAAAGGCATTTGACAAAGTTCAACATCCGTTCATGATAAAAACTCTCATCAGAGTGACTACAGAGGGAACATATCTCAGTGCAATAACGGCCATTTATGACAAACCCACAGCTAACATCATACTCAACAGTGAAAAACTAAAAGCCTTTTCCCTAAATTAGGAACAAGACAAGGATGCCCGCTCTCTACACTATTTAACATAGTATTGGAAGTCCTAGCCACAGCAATCAGAAAAAATAAGAAATAAAAGCCATCCAAATTGGGAGGGAGGTAAAACTGTCACTGTTTGCAGATGACATGATACTTCATATAGAAAATCCTAAAGTCTCCACCCAGAAACTGTTAGAATAAATGAATTCAGCAACATTGCAGGATACAAGATTAATATACAGAAATCGTTGTTTTTCTGTACACTAATAATAAGCTAACAGAAAGAGAAAGTTTTAAAATTCCATTTAAAATCTCATCAAAAAGAATAAAATTCTTAGGAATAAACTTACCCAAGGAAGTAAAAGACCTACACTCTGAAAACTATAAAACACTGATGAATGAAACTGAAGATGATACAAAGGAATGGAAAGATATACTGTGCTCTTGGATTGAAAGACTTAATACTGATAAAATGACCATACTACCTAAAGCAATCTACAGATTTAATGCAATTCCTATCAAAATACTCATGAGATTTATCACAGAACTAGAACAAATAATATTGAAATTCATATAGAACCACAAAAGACCCCAAATTGTCAAAGCAATCTTGAGAAAAATGAACAAAGCTGGAGGTATCATGCTCCCTCACTTCATACTATATTACAAAGCTACAGTAATCAAAACAGCATGTTACTGGCACATAAACAGACACATAGATCAATGGAATAGAATAGAGAGCTCAGAAATAAACCCACACATCTATGGTTAATTAATCTGCAACAAAGAAGACAAGAATATACAATGGAGAAAAGACAGTCTCTTCAATAAGTGGTGCTGGGAAAACTGGACAACTACATGTAAAACAATGAATTAAAACATTTCCTCACACTATATACAAAAATAAACTTGAAATGCATTAAAGATCTAAATGTAAGACCTGAAACCATAAAACTGGAAGAGAACATAGGCAGAACACTCTTTGACATAAATTGTAGCAATATTTTTATAGATCTGTCTTCTAAAGCAAAAGAAATAAAAGCAAAAATAAACAAATGGGATCTAATTAAACTTAAAAGCTTTTTGCACAGCAAAGTAAGTCATCCACAAAATGAAGAGATAACCTATCGAAAGGAAGAAAACATTTGCCAATGATATGACTGGCAAGGGATTAGTATCCAAAATATATAAATAGCTTACAACTCAATATCAAAAAAACAAACAACCCAATCAAAAAATGAGCAGAAGACCTGAATAGACATTTTTCTTAAGAAGACATACAGATGGCTAACAGGTACATGAAAAGATGCTCAACATCATTAATTATCAGAGAAATGTGTATCAAGACAACAAGGGGAGATATGAATTCACACCTGTCAGAATGGCTATCATCAAAAAAACTACAAATAACAAATGTTAGAGACGATGTGGAAAAGGAACACTTGTACACTGTTCGTCAGAATGTAAATTGGTAAAACCACTATGGAAAACAGTATGGAGGTTCCTCATAAAACTGAAAATAGAACTACCATATGATCCAGCAACTCCACTCCTGGGTATACACCTGAAAAAAAAGGAAAACACGAATTCAAAGAGATACATACACCCCAATGTTCATAGCAGCACTGTTTACAATAGCCAAGATATGGAAGCAACCCAAGTGCCCATCAACAGTGATTATATAATCACTTCTTCTTTATCCATTCATCTGGTTTTTTTCCCATTCATCTGTTGATGGGCACTTGGGTTGCTTCCATATCTTGGCTATTGTGAACAGTGCTGCTATGAACATTGAGGTGTATGTGTATACATATATATTAGTTTTTGTTTTTTTGTTTTTTGGGGTAAGGTTTTTAGGTTTATGTATTTACTTATTTTTAGTGGTGGTGTTGGGGATTGAACCCAGGACCTTGGGTATACTAGGCATGCACTCTACCACTGAGCTATACTCTCCCCCCTAGAAGTGGTATGTGTGTATATATATGTACGTATGTACACACACACACACACACACACTCCCCGGAATATTACTCAACTAGCCAAAAAAAAGAATAAAATTCTTCCATTTGCAGCAACATGGATGGCCCTAGAGAATATTGTGCTTAGTGAAATAAATCAGACAGAGAAAGACAAATATTGTATGATACCACTTCTATGTGGAATCTAAAAAGTAATACAAGAAAATATGTATGTAAAACAGAAACAGACTCACAGATAGATATAGAAAACAAACTAGCGGTTACCAAAAGGGAGAAGGAAGGGGGAGGGGCAAATTAGGTGTGTGGGATTAAGAGATACAAACTACTATGTATAAAAAAGATAAGCAACGAGGATATATTGTATAGCACAGGAAATTATAGCTATTATCTTGTAATAACTTTTAATGGAGTATAATCTAAAAAATACTGAATCACAAAGTTATACACCTGTGACTAATATAATATTGTAAATCAACTATACTTCAATTTAAAAAAAGAAAGGAAAATGATGTGGAAGGCAACAAATGATTAATCTGGGGATGAATGGGTCTTCTATAACCTAGAAAAGGTAGCAATATGAGCTGAGCCTTAATGGAAATACGATATAAGTGGACTGGGGGAAGAGATGAAATTCCTGGTTGGGAGAACACCAAAAGGATATGGCAAACAACTGTATGTAGGGAGGGGCTGGGAAGAATGAGAGAGAGAGTCAAAAAATAACTTGCAGTTTTCAAGTGTGGGTGCTGAAATGGTAGGAGAAAAACATGGTAGGGGTGGTTGATAATCTTGATCCAGCCAGAACATGTTGGATTTATAGGTTTGAATGACAAAGGAATAAGAGGTTAAAAGAAGTGAAGAGGAAATCAACCGGCATAGGGATTGTGTAGAGGGGCATAGTAGATGGCAGGTTGATTAGCAGAGCCTAGGAAGGCAGGAAAAATCCAGAAGAACAAAACTCAGCCTAAAATGCGCCTTCATCCCCATCGTCCTGGGTCCACCTAGTGCCCTGGTTTTCCCAGCCTCTGCTAGTCTGTGTACAGGCCCTGCTCCATCTTCTTTTCTCTTCCTCCCAGTGCCCTGCGTTTCTGACAATCAAGAATTTTGAAAACAGAGAACTGGACCACAATTCTTGGCATTTCAAGGGGGATTTTCATGTTCAAAATTGCAAATTTTCCTGAATTTACTCAGCAAGTCACACTTAATGATGCTGGGTTGTCAAATAATGTGAAAGACATGAATGATTTCTCTACTGACCAGTATAAACTCTGACACCCTAAGAAAACCTTGTCATTTTTAGACTTACAGTAGAGAATCTTAATCAAAGAGTTATCATTCAGCTAGAGTTTATGACTTTATTAGATTCTATTTAACTGACTGGTATTGGTGGTGGTGGAACACAGGAGGGCTGCACCTAACAAATATCAGGGTAAGTCACCAAAAAGATAACCAGTCCAGTTGGCAAGGGGACCACTGTTAAGTGATAAGACCCTTTGGTTTTTAGTTAGGAAAAGCATTTGGGCCATAGAAACTTAGCGCCACAAAATACAAAATTTCTTAGAGATTTCAGTCAATTCATTTTACTGTCAATGGTGGTAAGAACCAAATGTAATGCAAAATTGGACTCTGGTCTTCCCTTAAAGTGATACTTTTGAAAACCTTATTGCTGTTTTAAGTATATCTTGTTTGTTGTTTACACTTGGGAACAAATTATTGCCTGCTATCTGCTAACTGAAATGCATTTGGATACATCCATCAGGAAATGGGATTCCATACACAAACAGGTCAGGAACATACTTAACACATAGACTTCTGCATCTCTAAACTGCTGCCTCTTTTTGCTTTTGATAAGGTAACTGTTCTTTTTGGAGAGACGCATTTCTCAGAAGAATAAAAACATGTCACTTTTGTAAAGGTTATCTTTATTGATAAATCATACAAAGAGGATAGCACATTGGATGGATGGATCGATAGACGGATGGAGAAAAATATTTGGTTGCTTTATAATTCAAGAGTTGAGGCATCTATTCCACAAACTGAGGTGAGAATCACCTTGATTCTTCATCAACAGGTTTTGCTGTTCTTAAGAATCAATCTGCTTATAGAAAGTGTGGTTGTATTCCCAAAGACCATTTCACATTAGTGCCAGTGCCAAGTCATGCAGTGGGTCCAAACTAAGCCTCTATCATACTGTATCTTTGATTTTGGACAGTATCCAAGCCAAAAAGCAGCAATACTTAATACAGAGCTCATGGTTCATGTAGGAAGCAAGGCAACATGACAATATTTAGTCAAAACTAAGAGTGTGTCAAATGATTTTTCTCCAACATCGAAAAGAAAAAATTGGGGGTGGGTTATTTTTTTGGCATGGTGAAGAAAAGGAGAAATTATTCTTTATTCCTCTTGGAAATAGCTGTAGCTTAAGAATTCGAAAATGTAGGTTCTAGTCCCACCCTGTCACTAACTAGCTATGTGACCTTGGAGAACTTACTGCGCTTCTTTGAGCCTCAGATTCTCCATCTATAAAACAAGAAGTGTACTTTCAAATAGCACATCATAACTCATCAGTGGGTTATATGTATATAAACTGGGTTGCAATATAAAATGTATTTCTCATTGAATTGTTGAATCAAAAAGTTCAAAAATCATGGGTCCAGACCTATGCTATCCAATACAGCAGCCACTAGCCACATGCAGCTGTTTACATTTAAGTTGATTCAAAATAAATACAGCTAAAAATTCAGTTACTCATTATGTGAGTGTGGGTGGCATTAGCCACATTTCAAGCATTCAGTAGCCACATGTGGCTAGTGGCTACCATATTGAACAAGCACAGCTGTAGAATATTTCTTTTTTTTTAAGAGTATTTCTATCATTACAGTTCTGTTGAACAGTCCTAATCTAACAGCCTTTCTATGGTTCTGTAGGAGGTGGAGGTAGGGTGGGTTGTTAGGAAGGGTACTCCAAGCTCTTGGAAGAGAAGACAGGTTCACTTGTCTCTTTCTTAAGAGAGTCTATATGTGAATCTCCAAATACATGAGACAAAAAATTATTTATTAAGTTCTGTACTTGGTTCTGTGAGGAATACAGAGGAAACATCCTCATAAACATTCACTAAATGTTAAATGAACAAACTAAGGCATCATAAAATCATAATCTAGTTAAAGACATAAGCCTTAGGTAAATGAAAGAGCTAACAATAAAAGGCAATGTAAATAAGCAAGTGTTGATAATAACTGGCAACATTCAGCAAAGGGGGAAATCTTTGAGCATTAGAAGGTATCAGGTCCAGCAATCTCACTCCTGGGCATGTATCCAGAGGAAGCTCTAATTCAAAAAGATACATGTACCCCAATGTTCATAGCACTATTTACAATAGCCAAGACATGGAAACAGCCTAAATGCCCATCAACTGATGACTGGATAAAGAAGCTGTGGTATATTTATACCATGGAATACTATTCAGCCACAAAAAATAATAAAATAATGCCATTTGCAGCAACATGGATGGACCTGGAGATCGTTATACTAAGTGAAGTAATCTAGAGAAAGAAAAATACCATATGATATCACTTATATGTGGAATCTAAAAAAAAGATACAAATGAACTTATTTATAAAACAGAAACAGACTCACAGACATAGAAAACAAACTTATGGTTACCAGGTGGAACAGAGGGCAGGAAGGGATAAATTGGGAGTTCAAGATTTGCAGATACTAATTACTACATATAAAATAGATAAACAACAAGTTTCTACTGTATAGCACAGGGAACTATATTCAATATCTTATAGTAACTTATAATGAAAAAGAATATGAAAAGGAATATATGTATGTACCTGTATGAAACATTATGCTGGATACCAGAAATTGACACAACATTGTAAACTGACTATACTTCAAAAAAAAAAAAAGAAATCATCAGGGAAGATTTCAAGGAGGATGTAGTATTTGTACTGGTCCCTAAATTATTGCTTGGATTTGGATGAGCAGAGATAAGAGTAGAGAATACTCCAGATGAGGGGAACACCTTATGTATGTGTCCGAGATGGGAATAGGTCCTGGAGAATAGTGAGCAATGAAATTAGATAGATGGCTTGGGACTACATTGTAGAGGGTGGAAAGTCAGGCAGTAGAGTGCAAGTCTTGGTAAAGTCATTAACAGTTTTCAGAGCACTTTCACATGATCTTTTGACAGTCCCTTGAGATAGCCAGGGCAAGGATCATTACTTCCATCTTAGAGCTGATGAACTGAGTCTCAGAGGTGATACAACTTGCCCAGGGTCATATAGTTAATGAACAATATGACCAGGATTCAAACTGAGTTAATCTTACTCTCCATCCAGTATTCCTCCCACAATATCTTGCTGCTACGATAAAAGCTGGATTTGAGGCACTGGAGAGAGGGATACCAATGAGAAAGTTGTTGTAATAATCCAGGCATGAAGTGCTGAAGGCCTGGCCTAAGGTGGCCAGAAACCAGATGGCTCTGGTTATATAACATACTATAAAGCAAACTGACAATGCAGAATCCACTGTTTATAGGGGAGAGTAAGAGTAGACAGTCTGAGGTTAGAACACTGCAGTTATTTTTAACTAGAAGTGATCTAAACTACCCCAAAGGAATAAATGTTAACAATATCATTCATATACTGTGTCCGGATTTTTCCAGACAGCTGGAGGCAATGTTTTGGACACGGTTCCTAAGCAAACAACACTTTATATGTCTATGCATTTTTATGAGCCATTTCTGACTTGATAGTCTTTCTTTCCTCTGTCAATTTCAATTTCCATTTCTCAGAACTAATTGGTCATATGATTTCTTACCTCATCTAGATTTCCACTGAGACAGGACTAGCACGAAAAGGTCAAGGAGCTACAGACCTTGGAGGTTTTCCACACTATTTAGTAAAACTAATTATTAGCTTAGCAATTAATTACATAATAATGATTTACTAAGAAAATGCTAAAATATGCCATTGCCAGATTAATCTTAAAGGACTTCTCCACCCATGTCACTAAGCTGCTCAGAAACTTCCATGGGCTTCCAAGATTGTTCCAACTGATAGGAATCAAATACAAACTCCTTAGCCTGGCATTTAAGGCCCTCTCCAATATGGCCACTTCCTACATTTCTAGTTGTTCCCCAGTGCTCATTACTCCTTCATGAGATCTACTCTTTTCAGCCAAAATAAACCACATGATACACTGGAGACTCTGCTCATTCATTTCCTACTTGCACTCAAGTCCTACTTCAAATACTGCCTTCTCTATGAACCCTTCTTCTTCAATTTTCCCACCATGAAATACTTGCTCCTTCTTTTGAGCTTCTCTATATTCATTTATTTATATCTCCTTCATGGCACTGGGTACTCTGTACTTTAGATTATTGCTATTTGCAGGCATGTCATCTCTCTGCTATTGGAATGAACTCCCATCTCAGCCCATGTAGTGTTCATCTCTGTATCCCCTATAGCTCTGACCATAGTGCCTTGCAGTGGTCCCCTAAGGACCAGCAAGCGTTCATTGAATGAATGGGCACACTGACCAAAGTCCAAAAGCTGGTTTATATGTCCATCCAAATATCAATTTAACAATCTTTTACTGAGTGCCTATCATATGACCGGCACTGTGCTAGGCCTTGGGGATAGCAACATATTTTTGGCAATTTCAAGTCTAATGGGAAAAGAAAGAGAAGGAGAGTTCATTTTGATACAGTATGGTCAGCACCTGCACAGAGGGCTATAGGAGAACAGCAGAAGGTCGTGTAAGCCAGTCTAGGGTACATAGAAGGCTTTACGAAGGAAGGTGATGGCAGGACTTCACTTAAAGGATGAAAGTTAAGCAAATTGGGCAGGGGAAGGACACTCCAGACAGGGGAGAAATGTACCACAACACTAGGGCTGAGAGACTGTGGAATGGTGATGCCACATGGAGACTATCAAAGGTTGAGGTTGAGGAGGCAGGCAGGGCTAGGAGATGCTGCTGACCTTGGAAGCCTTGGTAAAAATTCTAGACTTAACCCAGGCTTCATGGTGCCTCTGAAGGGTTTCAAATACACCCAAGAGGAAGTCTAGGTATTCCACTATTTGCAGGACAGAAGCAGTGCAACAAGTAATTGCCTGTAATGCAGACCCTGGTTTTTTTTTTTAACATTCATTATCAAATTAAATTCTGTTAAAAAAACAAAACAAAACCAAAAAACCCTCAAAACCCTGAAGTAATCATCTTTGTCAAGGAAGGGGTTAAGGTGGGTCTCTGTCTTACAGCACGCCCAGCAGTACAGCATGACGGGAGAAACTCTGAGTCCTTTCCAGAAACAGTACTCTTCCTTCGGAGCACTTTTCCAGTTTTCTCGTCTGTTTACAACCACCTCACCCGCTTCCCAGACCACAGGAATTTTCCCCATATCCTTTAAACATCACACTTCATTAGGAAATGTTCCTAGCAGACATATGATGTTTAAAAATTCTTTACCTTCGATGTAATGTTAAATTATACTGCCAGAGTCAAGTTTTTGGATTACATAAAATTACACGTGTACCTTCACTTTCAAAACAAAAGATGTATCCCAAGTTAATCCTAAGGCAAATTTCTGTAAAGGGAACTTGATTTTTTAATGTTATTTTATGATCATTTGAGCCACATTACTCAAGAAAAGACAATTTGACCCCATCCAAAAAAGATACAGCTTGTATTAAAATGGCTCCTCAGTCCTGGTGTGCACTCTATGTACCAGACACCAGGAAAATAAATATCTATCTACCCACAAGTATGAAAGACCCAACCCACCAACCACAGCAAAAATACTCTCTAATATCTGACAGGAAGAGAATCTTGACCTGCTGAACAAAAAACAGATCAATTTTTATCCCTAAGAGTGGCTCTTCACAAAGTGGGTTTTCTTATTCTCAGCCATCAGTTCTTTCATTACTACTGAGTTAAATTATTCTAAATTAAATTAATTTGAAGTTAAACTGTCTTTTTATTGAACCTACCCTAGCAGTTACACTCTTAGATTTATATCCAAGAAAAATGAGTATGAATGTCCACCAAAAGATATGGTCAAAAATGTTCATAGCAGCTTTATTCACAATAACCAAAACCTATAAAATAACCCAAATGCCTATCAACAGGGGTGCTATGGACTGAATGTTTGCATCCTCCCAAAATTCTTATGTTGAAGCCCTAATCCCCAAAGTCATGATATTTTGAAGTGGGGTCTTCAGGAGGTAATTAGGTCATGTGGGTGGAGCCTTCATGAACAGGATTAGTGTCCTTATAAAAATCAATGCCAGAGAGATGATCTCTCTCCACCATGTGAGGACACAGCAAGAAGGTGGCCATCTGCAAACCAAAAAGATGGACCTCCCTCACCAGACACCTAATCTGCTTGTGCCATGATCTTGAAGCTTGCCAGCCTCCAGAACTGTGAGAAAAAAATGTTTGTTGTTTAAGCCACCCAGTCTATGGCATTTTGTTACAGCAGCCTGAATTGACTAAGACAAGGGGAATGGATAAATACATTGTTGTGAATCACACATGGGAATGGTACACAATAACAAAAAAGAACTAATAGTATACACAAAACATGGATGTATCTCACGTACATTACATTAAAAAAGAGGCCAGACACAAAACAGTACAGATAATACAATTCTATTCATATAAAGTTTGAAATCAGGCAAAGCCAATCTATGATAATAGCAGTCAGAATAGTTGTTACCCTTGGAAGAAGGGGTCAACTAGGAGGAGGCAAGAGGGAACCTTTCAGAGGATCAGAAATGTTCTATGCCTTGATATGGGTGAACGTTACACATATATAAACTTTCACTGAGCTGTACACTTAAGATCTGTGTACTTTACTGCCTATAGACAAGAAGGAAGAAAAAGATAAGTCCCTATAGTGGATTTATTTCTGATACAGATTGGCAATGCAAATCAAAATTATGCAACAACAAAATATTCTTTTGTTATCAGGAGTAGAGATACAGTTCTGAATTTATCCCTGTACACACACACACATCAAATCCAAGTGCAAGTAGTTTGGGGCTTCAGATATTATTTAGATATAAGGTCAATTTATTGGACTTTTCAATTAGTAGCATTCCAAAATGCTATCTACTTTTACAGGCTTATTTTGATTTAAAGTTCACTTATCAGAGAAATATATTGAATTTGTTCCCCAAAACTTAATGAAAGAAAGCACAGTAGACTGAAGAGAACACTGGCCTATGAATTAGAAGAGCTGGGTTCCATTTTTGCTCTTCTACTAGCCAAGTCACCTTGGGCCAGTATTCAAGCTAAGATTCCCTTTCCTTACCCATAAAATGGAGATAATACTTTCCCCCCTACAGAGCTATAGTGAAGATCAAGTAAGAGAATGGATGTGAATGTGCTTTGTAAAATTTAAAGTGTTAATATCCCCAAAGCTGTGTTTAATTAGAACTTGTGCCTGGGTGTGGCCAATAGAAAATGTACTTAAATTTCAAAGCTTCTATTTCAGTTTCACATACCTGACATTTCACCAGAGAGTCAGGATTAGCAAGTACACTCTAATTCTAAGATCTCTGAAAAGATGAAATAATTCCATTATAATAAACACTGAAAATAGATATGTTCAGGGAAGTACAGTTCAAAACGGCCTTGTTTTACCGAATTGTGACTTTTAGATGTAGCTCGAGCTATGCAATATTCATTATATTCAGTTCACACCTCTAGAACTTTAAACCATTTCTGCAACACCCACGCCATAGTCCCCCTCTCCATGATGAACTTCACAATAACTGCCCCTGAAGGCTGCCTCTACTTCTACCCTCTGCCATCCACTGTGACCACTACAGCAAAATTTAAAAAAAAAAAAAAACTCTTCACCCTGAAATCCTTGTCAGAACACTGAATACTTCTTGTCAGAGAGCCCCAAATGGAAGCTCTTTTGTGTCACCTTTGGAAGTTTGTTTCTTTGATGAGAAGAGGTGATGTAGGCCAGGGTAGCCTCAAAATGCTTCCTGTCACCAACTAGTCTTTCCAGTGGGCCCAGCAGGAAACCCCTGACTGGAGAGCCATGCAGTGCGAGGAGAGTTTGACAGAAGGAAAAATTAGGGTGATTTAGTTTCAAGGACACCAGTGGTTCCTGTTCCTGGAGGTTTCGTTCTTAGTTGCACAGTTAAGCTCCCCAAAGTAGAACAAGCCTGCAGATAAACAAGCAAAACAAACTAGAGGAGGTAAATCCTGAGCCTCTCAAAATCCTTGAGAAGCATTCCCTTCAGGCATTAAGTCCTAGTTAAGAAGTCTTTGTTGAGCCTACTGAGCTAGGGGATGGGGATCAACTTTACAAAAGTAGATCAACAGCAGCATGAAGGGCCAACTGACAAGGAAAGAGATAAAAAATCATTAAAAAAAAAACTCATATGGGTTCACAGACACATACACACATACATACATACACACAAAGACCAATGGTCAGAGACCATTTAGTGCAAGGGCAGACATTAAATCACATTTCAATAGGCTTAGTATACCAATATATTATAGCATAGGGCCTCAGGTTGACAGTCAATAGAGGAGACTAGTCTTAAGGGAAATTTAATGATAATGAATATAGAGAAAGCTGGGATACATACCCTGGCCCCATTCTATTGTACCATAAAGGAGCTAGCTACAGCTTTAATGCCTGAATAAGCAGAGCCTCTGGTATGGGCAGCAATTGTGCCAATCATCAAACAATTTGTAGGAACAATGAATGTTACCCTATCCATAGTTTTTTACTCTGAAATGACTGAAAATGCAAGGTTTAGCAAAGAATTCTTACCTGATAGTTAACTTTTATTTAGTATATATAAATATACCAATTGGAAGCTACAAAACAGTACTGAAGAAATTAAACATGACACAAATAAATGGAAATATATCTGTGTTCATGAGTTAAAAGACTTAATATTGCTAAGATGTCCATACAACCCAAAGTGACCTACAGTTTCAATACTCTTTAGTTGAGAAATTGCATGCATAAGACCAGAGAAGTCACATCCCCCTAAAAAAAGGTTTCAGAAACCTCAGAATCTCTAGCCAGGTTGATTGATGAAGGTCTTTCATTGAACTAATAAGACAGTCCATTAAGAAATGGGAGAAATGGCTATTTTCTCAAATACACAGATCCCAACACAAAGTTACATAACACACAAAGAAACAGGTAAATATGACCAAAGAACAAAATAAATCTCCAGAAACTGATCCTAAAGAAATGAAGATACATAAATTACCTGACAAAGAATTCAAAATAACCACCGATCTAAGAGCTCAGGAAAATGGTGTATGAATAAAATGAGAATATCAACAAAGAGAGAAAATATTTTTAAGTGCACCAAGCAGAAAATTTGTAGTTGAAGAATATAATAACTCAACTGAAAAATTCACTAGAAGGGTTCAACAGCAGATTTGAGTAAGAAGAATAACCAATAACTCAAAGACAGGTCATTTGAAATTATCCAGTCCGTGAAACAAACAAAAAGAATGAATAAGAGAGAAGAAAGTCTAAGAGACTTATGGGATATGATTAAATGGACCAAAATATGCATTTTGGGAGTCCTAGAAGGAGAAGAAAGAGAAAGGGGCAGAAAATTTATTTGAAGAAGTAACGGCTGAAAACTTTCACAATCCAGGGAAGAAAATGGACATGCAGTTTCAGAAGCCCAGTGGACTTCAACGAGAACCCAAAGACACTGACATTAAGACATGTTATAATCAAACTGTCAAAAATTTAAAGACAGAATTTTGAAAGCAGCTAGAGAAAAGTAACTCCTCAAGACAAGGGAACTCCCATTAAGACTACCAGTGGATTTCTCAGCAGAAACATTGTAGGCCAGAAGGAAGTGGGATGATACATTCAAAATGCTGAAGGAAAAAAATGCCCATCAAGAATACTATAGCCAGGAAAATTATTCTTCAAAAATGAAGGAAAAATAGACATTTCCAGATAAAAAAGCCGAGGCAGTTCATTGCTACTAGATCTATCCTACAAGAAATTCTAAAGAGAGCCCTTCAAGCTGAAACGAAAAGACACTAAACAGAAACATGAACACATAGGAAAGTATAAAGGTCACTTGTAAAAGTAAATATATAGACAAATACAGAACACTGAATACTGTAACAGTGATGAGTGAATCATTCAAATTCTGGTATGAGGTTAAATGACAAAAGTTAAAAAATGACTATAACTATAAAAATGTTCATGGATACACAATATAAAAAGATGTAATTTGTGATATTGATAACATAAGATGTGTTGGGGGGAGAAGTAAAAGTACAGAATATTTGTATGTAATTGAAGTTGTTGTTACAAGTTTAAATAAATGATTATATCTGTAGTATGTTTTACATGAGCCCCATGGTAACCACAAAAAAAATACCTATAGAATAGACACAAAAGAAAATGAGAAAGGAATCAAAGCATGTCACTAAAAAAAAATCAATGAAAGAAAGGAAGACAGCAAGGAATGAAAAAAGAGACCAAAAAGGTACAAGACAGAAAGAAAATAATAAAATGGCAATGGTAGGTCCTTCCCTATCACTAACTACTTTAAATGAAAATGAATTAAGTTTCCCAATCAAAAAGTATAAAGTGGCTGATGGATAAAAAAACAAAATCCAGCTATATGCTGTGTACAAGAGACTCATTTTAGATTTAAGGACACATGTAAGCTGAATGTAAAAGTATGGAAAAAGATATTTCATGTAAAGTGTAACCAAAAGAGAGTAGGCATGATTATATTTATATCAAACAAAATAGACTTTAAGTTAAAAAAAATCTGTCAAAAAGACAAAGGAAAACATTATGTAATGATAAAAAGCCAATTCATTAGTAAGTTATAACAATTATAAATACAAAGCACTCAGCATCAAAGGACTCAAATATATGAAGCAAACACTGACAAGACTGAAGGGAGATAAAGACAGTAACACAATAGTAGGAGGGGATTTCAACATGTCACTCTTAATAATGGAGAGAAAATTCAGACAGAAGAACAACAAGAAAAAAAATATTTGAGCAATACTATATGAATCTAACAGACATATAGAACATTCACCCAGTAGCAGCAAAATACATGTTCTTCTCAAGTGCACACAGAACATTCTCCAGAATAGATCATGTTAGGTCACAAAACAAGTCTTAACAAATTTTAACAGACTGAGATCATACCAACTATATTTTCCAACCACAATGGAATGAAATTGGAAATTAATGGCAAGAGAAATACTGGAAAATTCACAAATATGTGGAAATTTAAAACCACTCTTGAACAACCAATGAGTCATGAAGAAATCAAAAGGGAAACTGAAAAATATCTTGATACAAATGAAAATGAAAATGCAACATACTATAAAACTTATGAAATTGCAGCAACAGCAGTACTAAGAGGAAAGTTTATAGTGATAAATGCCTACATTAAAAGAGAAGAAAGTTTTCAAATGAACAGTCTAACATTACACTTCAAGGAACTAGAAAAAGAGGAACATATTAAGTCCAAAGTTAGTAGAAGAAAGAAAATAAGGTTAGAGCAGAAATAAAAAAAAAACAGAGAATGGAAAAAAATCAATGATACTAAGAGTTGGTTTTATAAAAAGATCATCAAAATTAACAAATCAAATCTAGTTCCATTAGCTAAAAAAAGAGAATACTCCGATAAATAAAATCAAAAATGAAAGAGGCATTATAATGAATGCCACAGAAATTAAAAGTATTATTGGAGACTACTATGAATAATCGTATACCAACAAACTGGATAACCTAGAAGAAATGGATAAATTCCTAGAAATACATAACTTATCAAAATTGAATCATGAAGAAATAGAAAATCTGAACAGAATTATAACTAGCAAAGAGATTGACTCAGTAATCAAAAACCTTCCAACAAAGAAAAAGCCCAGGACCTGATGAATCCACAAAGACTCCACAAAAATTGTGAGAACTAATAAATGAATTCAGTATACACTCTAATGATTAAGTCTTTAAAGGATACAAAATCAACATACAAAAATCAGCTATATTTCTATATGCTAACAATGAACTATCTGAAAAGGAAACTTAGAAACCAATTGTATTTAAAATAGCATCAAAAAGAATAACATACCTAAGAATAAACCAAGGAGGTGAAACTCTTGTACACTGAAAATTACAAAACATTGCTGAAAAGAATTTAAAGGTACAAATAAATGGAAAGACAACCTATGTTAATGGACTGGAAAACAATATTGTCCAAATGTCCACACTATCCAAATCAATCTACATATTCAATGTGATCCCTATCAAAATGTCAATGGCATTTTTACAGAAACAGAACAAAGCAATCCTAAAATTCATGTAGAACCACAAAGAACCCTAAATAGCCAAAATAATCTTAAGAACAAAGAACAAAGCTAGAGGCCTCACACATCCTAATTTCAAAACATATTACAAAGTTATAGTAGTCAAAACAGAATGGTATTGGCATAAAAACAGACATATGGATAATGGAATAAAACACAGTACCCAGAAATAAATTCACACACATATGATCAAATGAACTCCAACAAGGTGCCAAGAGTACATAATGGATGAGAGGAGTCACTTCTACAAATGGCATTGGGCAAACTGCATATCCACATGCAAAAGAATGAAACTGGAAACTTATCTTATTACACCACACACAAAAATAAACTCAAAATTAAAGCCTTCAATATAAGACCTAAAACTATAAAACGCCTACAAGAAAACCCAGGGAAAAAAAACCTTAAGACATTGGTCTTGGCAATGACTTCTTGGATATGACACCAAAAGCACAGGCAACCAAAAAAAAAAGAAAAGAAAACAGACAGGAGGGATTATGTCAAATAAAAAGCTTCTGCACAGCAAAGAAAACAATCAACAGAAATATTTCCTCCAACATAGGATATATCCTATGTTGGAGGAAATACTTCCAAACCATATTTGTGACAGGGGTTAATATCTAAAATATATAAGGAACTCCTACAACCCAGTAGCAAAAAATAATAATAACTATATTTTTAAATTGTCAAAGGACTTAAATAGACATCTCTGCAAAGAAGACATTCACATGGCCAACAGTTATATGAAAAAAGTGCTAACCATCACTGATCATCAGAGAAATGCAAATTAAAACCACAATTAGATATCATCTCATTCCTGTTAGGATGGTTATTTAAAAAAAAATAACAAGTGTTGGCAAGAATGTAGAGAAATGGAACCCTCCTATGCTGCTAGTGGGAATGTAAAATGATGCCACTGTTATGGAAAACAGTATAGAAGCTCCTGTAAAAATTCAAAATAGAACTACTATATAATCCAGAAATATCATTTCTGGATATTTATCTAAAAGAACTCAAATCAGGATTTTGAAGAGACATTTGCACTCCCATGTCCACTGCAGCATTATTCACAATAGCCAAGAAGTAGAAATAACCTAAATGTCCACCAATGAATGAATGGATAAAAAATGTCGTATATGTAGTATACACACACACACACACACATATATATATATTAGTCTGCCATATAAAAAGGAAATCCTGTCATATGCTACAACATGGTTGGAAACTTGAGGACATTGTGCTAAGTGAAATAGCCAGTCACAGAAGATCAAATACAGCACCATTCCACCCAAATGAGGTATCTAAAGTAGTCAAACTCATAGAAACTGAAAGTAGAATGGTGGTTGCCAGGGACTAGGGGGAGGGGGAAATGGGGAGTTGCTATTCAATGGGTATAGAGTTTCAGTCATGCAAGATGAAAACAACATTGTGCTTATAGTTAACAATAATGTAATGTGGACTTAAAATTTTAAGAGGATAGATCTCATGTTATGTATTTTTTACCACAATAAAAAAAATATAAGTCATGCAGCTAAACCACTGTGGAGTGGGAAATTTATAGCACTAAATGCTTACCTTAGAAAAGAGGAAAAGTCTCAAATTAAAAAATCTAACTTTCCATCTTTAAAAAAACTAAAAAGACAAGAGTAAAATAAACACAAAGCAAGTAGAAGGAAGGAAATATACATTTAAGAACAGAAATCAATGACATTGAAAACTAAAAATTAAGAGAACAATCAGTGAAATAAAGACCTGGTTCTTTGAAAAGATCAGTAAAATAGACAAACCTCTAGCAAGATAAATAAAAAAGAAGACACAAATGATTAATATCAGAATGAGAGGGGATATCACTAGAGACTCTGCAAACACCAAAAGGATAAAGGGAATACTATAATCAAATCTACACACATTTTACAATTTTGATAAACTGGAGCAATTCCTTGTAAAACACACACAAATACCCAATATGAAATAGAAAATTTGAGTACCCCTATAACTATTAAGGAAACTAATCTGTACTTTTAAAATTCCAAAAAAAAAAAGAAAGAAATCTCCAGGTCCAATTGGTTACACTGGAGAATTCTACCAACCACTTAAAGGAAAATTAATACCACTATTACACAGTCTCTTCCAGAAAATAGAAGAGGGAATACTTCCCAACTATTATTATAAAGCCAATATTTCAGTGATACCAAAATCAGACAAAGAAAGTACCAAAAATTAAATAACAAGTCAATATCATTCATAAATAGAGACACAAAAATTCTTAACAAAATATTAGCAAATATAATTCAGCAATGTGTAAACAAATTTATACACTATGTACAAGTGGGTTTATTCCAGGGATGCAAGATCGGTTCAATATTTGAAAATCAATCAGAAAGATTGCAAATTAAAAAATTCACATGGTCACTTGGATATCTAAAAAGCTGTTTGACTAAATGCAACATTCATTCATGATAAAAAAAAATCCTCAGAAAACTAGGAATTAAGGGGGAATTGCCTCAACTTAAAGAGTATCTACCCCAAAACATTACAGCTAACATCACATTTAATGCTGAGAGACTGACTGCTTTCTCCCTATGACTGGAAACAAGGCAAAGGTTTAGCTCTCACAACGGCTATTAAACAGTACTGGGATTCTGCACCAGAACAATAAGAGAAGAAAAGGAAATGAAAGGCATACAGAGTAGAGAGAAAGAAATACCACTGTCCTTATTTGCAGATGACAAGATGGTCTTCAAAGAAAATCCCAAGAAATCAACACCAACAAAAATCCCCTAGAACTTAATCTGTAAATCCAGCAACATTGTAGAGTACAAGATTGTCATACCAAAATCAATTGTATTACTATATACTAACAATGAACACATGGAAACCAAAATTTAAAATACAATATTATTAAGTCACTCAAAAAATGAAATAGTTATAATTCTAACAAAACATATATAGGACTTGTATTTGAAAACTACACAATGCTGAAAACCACACAATACTAACAAAAGAAATAAAAGATCTGAATAGAGAGACATACCCTGTTCGTGAACTGGAAGCAACATAGTAAAGATATCAGTTCTCCCCTTAATATACAGGTCTTATACAATTTTTATAAACATCCTAGCAATTTTTTTAGATATAGCCATGCTTGTTTTAAAATGTACAGAGAAAGGGAAATAAACAATTTGAAAGAACAATAAAACAGGAGGTATCACTCTACGCAATTTTAAAACTTATTACAGAGCTATAGTAATCAAGACTGTGTGATATGGCAAAGGGACAGACACACAGATCAATAAATCAGAACAGAGAATCTGAAATAGGCCTATACCAGTACAGCATACTCATTTTCTACTACAGTACAGAAGCAATTCAATGGAACTGAAGCCATTGGAAATCCATAGTTTAAAAATTAACCTCTACCTACACCTTAAAGTTTTTTAGTTATATTTTACATTTAAGTCAGTGATCCATTTTGAGGCAATTTTTGTATTCAGTGTGAGGTTTAGGTAGAGGTTAATTTTTAAACTATGGATTTCCAATGGCTTCAGTTCCATTGAATTGCTTCTGTACTGTAGTAGAAAATGCGTATGCTGTACTGGTATAGGCCTATTTCAGATTCTCTGTTCTGATTTATTGATCTGTGTGTCTGTCCCTTTGCCATATCACACAGTCTTGATTACTATAGCATTATTTACAATAGCCAAAACATGGAAACAGCCTAAATGTCCATCAACAGGTGACTGGATAAAGAAGATGTGGTATATTTATACAATTGAATACTACTCAGCCATAAAAACCGACAACATAATGCCATTTGCAGCAACATGGATGCTCCTGGAGAATGTCATTCTAAGTGAAGTAAGCCAGAAAGAGAAAGAAAAATACCATATGAGATCGCTCATATGTGGAATCTAAAAAACAAAAACAAAAACAAACAAACAAAAACAAAGCATAAATACAGGACAGAAATAGACTCACAGACAGAGAATACAGACTTGTGGTTACCAGCGGGGTGCAGGGTGGGAAGGGATAGACTGGGATTTCAAAATTGTAGAATAGATAAACAAGATTACACTGTATAGCACAGGGAGATATACACAAAATGTTATGATAAATCACAGAGAAAAAACTGTGACAATGAGTGTGTATATGTCCATGAATGACTGAAAAATTGTGCTGAACACTGGAATTTGACACAACATTGTAAAATGATTATAAATCAATAAAAAATGTTAAAAAAAACTTTAGAAGAAAATCTACAAAAAATCTTCAAGACCTAAGGCTTAGTGAAGAGTTGTTAGACATAACAACAAAAGCACAATTCATAAAAAAAAAATCGATGATGTGGACATCATCAAAATTAAAACCTCTTGCTCCATGAAAAATCCTATTAATAAGATGAAAAGACAAGCCACAGATTGGTAGAAAAATGTTTGCAAACTACATATGTGACAAAGAAATTGTATCTAGAATATCAAAAGAACTCTCAAAATTGAACAGGTAAAAACAAAACAAAACACCCCAAACAATGCAATTATAAAACGGACAAAGGATTTGCAACAGCATGGATAGAACTTGAGGGTATTATGTCAAGTGAAATAAGTCAGAGAAAGACAAATACTGTATGACTCCACTCATATGTGGAAAATAAAGACAAACAAAATAATTGAACAAACCAAGCAAAAACAAACAGGTAGATATAGAGAACAGAGTAGTGGTTACAAGAAAGAAAGGGGCAGAGGGAGGGCAAAATGGGTAAAGGGGGTCAACTGGATGGTGATAGATACAAACTAGATTTTTGGTGATGAGCAATCTGTAGTGTATGTTGAAGTAGAAACACAATGTATACATGAAACATATAATGTTACAAACCAATGTCACCTCAATAATTTTTTTTAATTTTAAAGAAAATGGGCAAAGAATACAGAGACCTTGCATTGAAGAATATATAGGGATGGCAAATAAACACATGAAAAGATACTGACCATCATTAGCCATTAGAGAAATGCAAATAAAACCACAATAAAGATATCACTATGATGCACTTATCAGAATGGCTAAAATAAAACACAATGACAATGACAATATGGCAAGGATGCAAAGAAAATGGATCTCTTATACGATGACTGCCATTGGGAGTGTAAAAATGCTATATAACCACTCTGGAAAAGCTTCTTTAAAAACTAAACATACATTTACCATATGACCCAGCCATTACTCTCCTGGGCAGTTATGTCAGACAAATGAAAGTTTATGTCTACACAAAATCTTATCCTCAAATGTTTTTCACAGTTTTATTTGTAATAGCCCCAAACTGGAAACAACCAAATGTTCCTCATTCGGTGAGTGGTTAAACAAACTGTATAGTACACCCATAGCATGAAATATTTCTCAGCAATAAAAAAGAACAGACTATTGATACAGATATCAATTTGAGTGGATCTCAATGTCATTATACAAAGTGGAAAAACTGGAAAAAGTCACATTCTTTATGATTTCATTTATCTAAAATTCTCAAAATGACAAAATTATAGAGAAGGAAAACAAATTGGTATTTAGCAGGGGTTCTGGATGGTGAGGGTAAGTGGTAGGTGTGACTATGAACTGGTAGCTTTCTAGTGAAGGAATATTTCTGTATCTTGATTGCAGTTATGGCTGCACAAATCTACACAAGCTATAAAATAACACAATTGCACACACACATCACTCTGTTACTGAATGTGAGTTCGTGTGCCTGACCCATTGTGAGGGCAAACAAACCAAAACATTGGAGTCTGGAGTAGAGAAAGGTTTACTGCAGGGCCAAGCAAGGAGGACGGGGTGACTCATACCCAAGAAAACCCCCAAATCCCCAAAGCATATTTAAAGGCCAGGTAAGGGAGGGGGACTGTGAACAACTTGTGCACAATTCTCTGATTGGTTGATGCTGAGGTAACAGGGTGGTCAACAATATCAACCCCCAGGCGCCAGACGGTCTGGGGGCCAGGTGCTCATGATCATCAAATTGTTAATTTCCTCCATTTGATGATGGTGTTTAGCATCTGAAAAACTCAGGAAATATACATGAGATACTATGATCTGGGTACTTCAGAGAGGAGCTACAGCAGAAGATATGGGGGAGGGGTCTGTCCTGGGAAGGCCCCACAGGTTCCTGCTTGGTTACAATTTCAATGTCAATTTCCTAGTTTTAATATTGTATTATAATTATGTGAAATGTAATGATGGGGTAAACTGGATGAAGAGTAGGTGGAGCCTTTCTATACTTTTTGCAACCTTTTATGAATCTTCTATTATTTATAATAACACGTTAAAAAATATACCACTTATAAAGCAAATAACTCAGAAACAAGAGTGTGGAAGCAAAAACCCCGGGATCAAGTAAGTAAAATGTTTTATTACAACAACCTATAACAATATGCCAGTTTCATGAAGAGAGAGATTTTAAGTGGGGAAGATTTGTACAGTCCAGTGACATACAATACCAAGGACATTTCTATCTGTAGGATCTAAACTTGTGCTTTAAAAAATGAGAGCCACAGATTAAAATGTCTCATCTTAAACCAGGCAACAGGCTAGTGTGAATTGCCTGCAATTAACCACATAAACAGATCACACCTGCGAACAATGAAAAACCAATCGCAAAGGGTATTCAGGCCAGCTGTTCAGACTTTATGTAGTAAGTGGTGGGAATGGATAAGTTATAAATAATTCTTACAACTCAATAATAAAAAGACAATAAAGACAACAACTCAATTTAAAAATGGAAAAGATACATGAATAGCTAATAAGTAAACAAAAAGATGTTCATCATCACTAGTCATTAAGGAAATACAAATCAGAACAACGAGATATCATTTCACATCCATTCAAAATGGCCCCAAAATCTGAAATATTTACTATCTGGTGCTTTACAGAACCCTGTTCTACACTATAACAGGATAAATATAAACATAATCAGTCTCTTTCTTGAGTGTATTCTTATCATTACCTAGTTTTGGCATGATGCTCTTCTGGATATGCCCTATAAAGGAGAAGCCTTGCATCTCTTCTCCTATGGCACTATTTAGGATTTCCATAAATAGAAACACTATTAACTTAATATTAACTTAATCTAGCAAAGCCTCGATGTCATCGTTATTATCATGATATTAAAGAGCCAACACCATACCACAGTGTCAAGATGATCCTTATCAAGCTGTGATGTCACCAGGCCGTGAACTCACCGAGATCTCTTAGATATCAAGTGGCTCCTATGGCATCACACCCTGCCTTTGGCATCACCCCGGCACATCATCTTACTGTCATATGCTATCATTACTGTGACAGAATTCTGCCCTGATGCCACTCCGCCGAGATGTCAGAATAAATAACCTCCACTTCTTTTCATTCCTTTCGCGGCAGCAGCGAGGGGGAGGGTAGCCACAAGTACCGGTTTGAGCCCAGGAGGTAGTACTCAGCTTCTACTGTTTTCCCTTCCGCTTACCACTGCAGGTCAGGGCCCCCGGGGGACAGGACTTTTATGTTCCTATAACTCTCTTGCCATGACCCCGCACCCGTTTCGCGTCACCGACTCAATGCCCCAGCAGCGACCACCCACCCCGGTTCCACACGAAGCCGCTCCCCGTACCTGACTCCATTCTCCAGCTGTCATCCTGGGCCAATTCCACCGGCCACTTGACTACGGCGGCCGCAAGTGACCCTGGGGCTCGTAGTTCCGCGCTGCTAGAAGCCGAGTCGGAGGGAGCGGCGAAGGCGCCTCCCCGTCCGGAGCTGCGCTCAAACTGCAACTCCCAGAGGCGCCCTGCGATGAGACAAGCAAAAGAGTGAGGGAGGCCGGTGACTGGTGAAGCTCTACCGGCTCTTTTGATTGGCAGTCGGAGCCGGCGACGTGAGGAGGTCGTTGGGCTGGCTTCCTGGAGATCCTGGGAAGGCGAAATGGAGGGGTGTGTGTCTAATTTAATGGTCTGCAACCTGGCCTACAGCGGGAAGCTGGAGGAGTTGAAGGAGAGGATCCTGGCCGATAAATCCCTGGCTACTAGGACTGACCAGGTAAAGCAGCGCTGGGGCCTCTCCGCAGGAGGTGGCGACGGAGCCCAACGTGGCGGCCCGGCCCAGTTCAGCCCAGCCCAGCCCAGGGGTAGGCCGGTTCCGAGAGGGCCAGATCCCCGCCCCCACCGCCCCATCCTTACCCGGGGTCACCTCAGGACTCGGGATCGGGCTGCCGGAGCTAGCCCCGCAAGCCGCCAATGTTTTGTTTTTGGCCCAGTACTTAGCTCGCTGCATTTTGGATATTTCTAGAACGTTTAGCGCATTTCTCAGATATGCCCAGTCTTTGAAATATCTGTGAGAAGGAAAGGTTCTGATTTTTTTAAAATGGGTTTCTTTGCTTTTATTAGTGATTTTTCCCCCCGATGGAACACGTGTGAAATGTAACTGAACGCCTCTTCTGTGCCGGGCAATTTACTGGGAGCTGGGGATGCAATCGAGTGGAAGGAACAGACGTTAATAAAATAATCCCAAATTATATGTCCGATTGTGCTAAATACTCGGGAGGGAAGTTGACGTGGTGCTTTCAGAACGTATAATGGAAGGACTTGATTTAATCTCGCTTAAGAATGCCGAATTCTGTCCTAATTGAAAAGGCGTTGCAAAGGAGGGAAGGTTGGGTTTTATCTAGAAGGATAAGTAGGGGATCCCTGAGAGATGAACGGGTATTCTAGGCAGAGGCAGAACAGAAGTGAGTTGACCTTAGGCAGTGTTTCTTTCTGCCTTCCCGCTCAAAGGACCCTCCTGCTTTCACCCTGAGTTTCTAGAAAGATTCACGGTGCCCCCAGTAAGCCAACACATATTTGTAGACGGCCTGCTATTTGACAAGTACCGTGCTAAGCACTAGTGAGACAGTGTCACATACTTAAAACTCCCGATTTTTTGTCTTTGGGAAGAAAATTAGAAGTCAGGAGACTTTTTTCCTAGAACTTTCCTTTATTATTCAAACTTCAAAATGCCTTTGCCTAGTTTACCTTCATTTTGGTCTGGTAATATTTAATGCTTTTGATTTAATCTAACTATATTAAAGTTTAATCATATTTATAACCATTCTTCATGAAGTCAGTAGCATAAAAAAGGGAGAAGCTATTTAAGATCAAAAGACTTAAGAAGCATAGCAAACAATTGTAACTTACCGACCTCCTATGGATCCTGATTGAAACAAGACAACTGCAAAAAGACATTTGGGGGACAGTTGGGGAAATCTGAATACAGACTGGGTATTTAATGTTATAAAAGAGCTAGTGTTAATTTTTTAGATTTAGGAAATTTTTTTTAGATACTCAAATATTTAGGGATGAAAAGTCAGGATATTTAAGATTTATTTTTTAAAATCTCATCAAGGGAAAAACCAGATGAAGCAAATATGGCAAAATATTTATAAAATGTAGGTGATAGGCATATGGCTTTATATTATATTCCCTCTATTTTATGAGTTTGAAATTTTTTAATAAAGTTTAAAATACCATTTTCTTTTACATAGGGCTAAGAAATGTAACAGTCACTGCAAAAAAAAGAGTCCCCTTGAGAAACATGACTAACTCCTAGCTTATTATTTTTTTAAAGTAATATTGCTTTCTAATGCTGTGTGTTATATGTTTTTAAGTGGTTATATAGATAATTTCAACTAGTTTATGAACATTTCTTTCTCATAAGATTCATTTGTTCTTTCTAGAGCATCTGGAAAATTCAGAGCAGACATATAGGGGTTTGTGTCCCAACTTCACCATTGACTAGATTTGTGAGCTTGGACAAGTTGCTTACCCTGAGGAGTATTAGTTTCCTCATCTGTAAAATGGGGATAATGTCCTCTGTATGGGATCATGAGGATTACAGGAGATGATACGTGAACACTTAGCACAATGTCCGACATAAAAGTATATAAATAATTTAAATAGCCAAAGATCTATTTCTGCCAAAGCACTGAAATCAGTTTTTTTGCTCTATTGCTTTCATGGCTTTATTCTGCTCAGAATTGCCTACATTCATCAGTGTATTCTCCCCATGTTACTAAAACCTTGGTCTCTCTACTAAGTAATACAGTTTATTTTAAGGTTACCTACCTGAGGATCCAGTGCTCTCCATTTCTTGTTTCCAAACTGTAGGTTTGCTGGCTCCAATATTAATTTTTTTCTGCTTTCTCACCTTACTTCTTCGATTTCTCTTCAAGAATGTTGATCTTACTGCTTCTCTGTTTCCCGTGTAGGACAGCAGAACTGCATTGCATTGGGCATGCTCAGCCGGACATACAGAAATTGTTGAATTCTTGCTGCAACTTGGCGTGCCAGTGAATGATAAAGATGATGTGAGTACTAGGCAGAGTTGATAAATTCCCAGTTATCTTTAGACTCCAGACTGGTGTTTACTGAAGCTTGAGTATTAAGCTCACAAACAAATTTTGACCTTTATGACTAGGAAGTTACAGTGTGACCCCAGTTACCAAATACAGGACTAGTGGTTGCATTATTTCAGAATGTTCATTTTGCCGCTCATAATTTAAGATAAACATTGCCGATAGAGGCTTATTACAATGACCCCTAAGAGTCTGCAAACCCTTTTTTTTATTATGTGGGAAATTTTGGGGAGGGAATATTACCTGAATAATGAGAGCCTAGATATCTTTTTTCATTATGAAGAGATTTAGTGTAATGGTATTGGTTATATTAGGATAAGACTTGTGAAGAATAAGGATGGAAACTTTTGTAGACAGATTCCTTTTTAAGAATGCTCAATGAAGTAATATTTCTAATGGCAAAGAAAAACAATTTAATGGAGGAACAGTTGAATATAGTAGGTATATCCACATAATAAAATAATATGCAACCAATAAAGTTATAATTCCAAAGAATGACATAGAAAAATGCTTACAACATAGTAAGTGGAAATTGTGGAAAATGCAACTCTTGGAACTTGATATCCCATGATCCCAACTTTAAAACACCTTAGAATTAAATTTATGTAGTATCTCCATGTTATAGGATTATGGGTGCTTTTCTTTTCCTCTGTATACATCTGGTTTCCAAATGTCCTGCAATACTTAAGAAGGGAAAAAGAAAGAGTATAATTTTTTAAAACCATTCACGCTCAGCTCTTTGTAAATGCCTAAATGTTAGCATTAATACCTGTGCCTTTTCTCCATGTTTTTTGTTCTTCCCGCCTCTTTTACAGGCAGGTTGGTCTCCTCTTCATATTGCTGCTTCTGCTGGCCGGGATGAGATTGTAAAAGCCCTTCTGGGAAAAGGTGCTCAAGTGAATGCTGTCAATCAGAATGGCTGTACTCCCCTACATTATGCAGCTTCCAAAAACAGGCATGAGGTAGGATTCCATTCCTAGGATACTTCTTTTGTGTTCTGAACCAATACACAAACACAAATAGATTTCTGCATCATGTTCTCCATCTTCCCAGATTGCTGTCATGTTACTAGAAGGCGGGGCTAATCCAGATGCTAAGGACCATTATGAGGCTACAGCAATGCACCGGGCAGCAGCCAAGGGTAACTTGAAGATGATTCATATTCTTCTGTACTACAAAGCATCCACAAACATCCAAGACACTGAGGGTAACACTCCTCTGTAAGTGACAAGTAGCAGTCATTTGTATTCTACCTGACATCAGCCCTCTTGCACTAATTCTTACGCATCATTTCTTTTTTTATTCTACTTATAAATGTAATACATGTTTATGGAAAAAATTTTGAAAGTACACAAAAGTATAAAGTTAAAAATTCAAAATGTCTATCATCTTGCCACCCAGAAATAACCACTGATGACATTTTTATGCATTTCCTCCCTGCCTTTTATTTGCAGATGTACATACTTTACATACACTTTTCTTTAATTGGAACCATACTGTATATGTAGTTTTATATCTTGTTCTTTTCACCTCATAGTATATTGTCAGCATTTTCAATGTTAATAAATATTTCTAAAACATTTTCGATGGCTATACACAATTCCATTTTATGGATGTGCCATAATTTAATAATTCCTCTATTACTGTATATTTAAACTTTCCTGAGTTTTCCGCTATTATAAATAAGGCTACACTGACCAATTCTATACAACAATCTTTGGGCATATTCCTAATTATTATCTTAGTATAGTCTCCTAGAAATAGAATTGCTGGGTCAACAGACACACACATTTTAAGACTATTGCTATGGATTGTCAGATTGCTTCCAGAGGAGTTTCATCATTGTACCCTCTCAACACCAGTTTGAGAGTGCCTATCACCCCCTCCCCAACACTGAAAATGCCCTTTTCTTATAGGAAAAATAGTGTTACAGAGTTGTAATTTACATTTTTTATTATCAGTGGAGCTAAACATTTTTAATGCCTATGACTAATTACATTTCTTCTCTAAACTGTAATTTTTTGTGTCCCTTTCTCTGTTTCCTTTTTTGTGTCCCTTTCTCTGTTTCCTTTTGGGAAATTAATATATTTTTTACTGATTTTTTTTTACATACCCTTGACTTGACATAGTACAAATATTAACCTTCTGCCATGTTAGTGGAAAATATTTTTCCCAGTTTGTCTTTTCATGTTGTTTATGATTTTTTTTGTGAAATAACAGAAGTTTTTAATGTCTACATAGTCAAACCTGTTCATCTCCCCTCAGGGCTAGAAAGTGCTTCCTTACCCTGAAATTAGTTAAATATTCACCCATATTTTAATGTAGGTTTTTTTTAAACATTGCATTGGTTTGGTTATTGTTTTTCATTTAACTCAAATCCATCTGGAATTGATTCATGTATGACCTGAAGCTGTCCTCTAATTTGGTATTTTTTCTGTAGAACTTGGCCATTTTTCTTCCTTATTAAATAGTGACTTTTTTGAACCAGAAATTCTATCAGTCTTCTTTTTAGTCCAAAATAGGATTCAGGGTTTTTTAAAAGTATTGTTTTCTTAACTTTTAGTTTTAAAAATCTTTTCTGTAGTTCTGAGTGACTCTGTTTAGAAAGACATGCATATTTTAGCTCTTTCTCCGTAACAAGAAAGGCAGGGTGGCCTGGAGGAAATTTAGGAATCAGGCAGTATAGGGTCCTGGAAGAGCCTAGGTTTTAAGAATAGCTAGATGCTATTACCCAATCCAAACTTAGCCACTTAGCAACTATATTAAATACTTACATTAAGTTACTTGAAGTTACTTGACTTTCCTGAACCTAATTTCCTTAGTTATAATACGAGGATAATAATTCCTTCTTCACTAGATTGTTGTGAGGCTTAAGTAAAATTACATGTTAAGTGTCTAATACCCTACCTGGTAAACTTTAAGTGCCTGACAGTGTTTCCCCTCACTTACTGCTCAGCCATGTCATCATTGGCAGGGACTTTAACCTCTGTCACAATTTCAACTGTAAAATGGTGATGATAATACCTTGCTAACTTATGAGGTGGCTCTAAGGATCAGATGACATAAAAATTTTTAAACTGCTTTTCCAAAATTTAAACCACACAAATTGCTATTAGCAGGTTATGAATTGAAGCTCTTCTAAGTTCTAGCCCAGAATTATTGCACGTGTTTGGTGTAAACTACTAATCTCCATAAAATAAGAAAGTTGTTCCTTAGGCTGGCATGTAGATCCCCTCTATTGTAGTAGGACCAGAATTGTGATTTATGATCTGGTACTATAAGGCTATTCCACTGAATTTTAACTTATAAACATTCTTCCCCATGCAAATTGATTTTCCTTTCCTGCTTAAATAACTTTCCAATATTACACTACCTAATAGTATGCAGTTAGACTACCTATCAGGAAATCCTATCCATTACATAGAATTGCAAATGATTAATCAGTCTTTGTGGTCCTTGATTTCAGACACTTAGCCTGTGATGAGGAGAGAGTGGAAGAAGCAAAACTGCTGGTGTCCCAAGGAGCAAGTATTTACATTGAGAATAAAGAAGAAAAGACACCTCTGCAAGTGGCCAAAGGTGGTCTGGGTTTAATACTCAAGAGAATGGTGGAAAGTTAAGCAGCTTGGATTTAGTCTTACTTTGTATCTTTTGTGGTTGTCCCCTAATGTCCTGGAAACTGATGTACTTGTGCACAAAACATCATCTATCAATGATGAAGCTTTTTCATCTTCAGAGTCCTATAAACATGTTGAATATTGTTCCTGCTGAGGTATTTGTTCTACGCTTACAACTTGCTTTCCAGGCATTGAATAACTTGTTGAGATTGTTCTACTATTGTTGTGTATTACTCTGTATTGAATCTTGATTAACTTTGAGTAAGTGATTCTGTGGCTATTGTGAGTCTTCTGCACCGTGCCGTGCATCCTTTATCCCCCTCTGAGGCAGAACAACTCTGAGGTAGTACCAGGCCAGTTGTTCTGCCAAATGTTTCTAGGTGGAATCTAGAATGTTCTTCTGTTTAGTTGAAACACATCCTAACTTGTTTATCAATCTCACTCAGAGGCCTATGCCAAATATTTCCGGTTTTTTTCAACAGTATGGTTTAATTTGTTTTTGTTATAGGAGGAATACGTATGTATTTTGAGGACCAAATTTTCAGTTGGAGAGCATGCTTTCCAAGTCTGGTATTCATAAACACTAAAATAATGAAAAAGAATAGCTTGTGTACCCATGTATCTTTTTAATGAACTATTTCCCTCCAAAATGAAATGTATTATTTTTAAAAATGAGGTTTTAAAGTACCTATATTAAGTCATCCTGAATTGAATAGAATGTCAAGCTTGTTACCATGATATGTAACAAAAATGTATTTTGACTTTTATTTCAGAAACTAAAAAAATAAAACATTGAGAGAATCTCCTAATTTTTCTTTCAAATCAGTTAGATGCCCACTTAAGCCTTTAAATCTTTTATAAAGACACTTCTTGGGTTTTGGTAGCTCTAAAGGCAATAAAATTAGTGAAGCTTGAACTGCAGCTAAAAATCTTTAAAAACAGTAATCTCCTGAATTGCTAATTAAATTGTGGAGCAGAAGAAAATTAATAAGTGTAAACTTGATCTCAATTTAGGGAAACATTTTAAATGATTACTAGTCATAAAATCTAATGAACTCCAAGTGACTCTTCAAATTATTTTTTTAATTTGAATTTTATGGGCACATTTGCTTGAAATAAGTAATCCTAGTGAGCCCACAGGCTTCGATTAATTTTGGGTCAGAGACTTAATGACCAGTATCTAAAATGAGTTTTGTGAACACAAACTGTATTGTTGATATGCAAACCCTTTTTTTGAGTGCTGATCTTTATTGTTATTAATCGGGGAAGCATGTTCTTATGGAACTATGTTTATTGAGTGCCAGGAATAGAATTGATGACTGGGGAAATAATTTCTTTCCAGTGTTTTTTAGTGTTATCAGAGAGCAAAATTGTGTCTAATAGGGCCTGTTAGGACTAAGGCATTCATAAATACTGAATTTTGTCTGAGGTAATAGGCTTTGCGAATGTAAAAGAAAACTCATCTTAGTTCTTTAATAAACAGTACAAATGGAACCAAGCTTCAGGTAACCTGTAGGCTATTGGCATTTTAAATGAAGTGGCTTAACAACATTTGAATCACTGATTTGTGTAAATTTAAGGATACTGATGGCCTCAGATATTGATCAGATTATTACCTGTTCCCTTTAGGAAACCCAAAAAAGACAAAGCTGATTCAAGGTCATCAGGTTTTATAGTTACTTTCAAAATAAACTTAAAAAAGATGACAATTTTAATTGTAAAGCTTAACTGAGAATATAACATGGTAAATGGAAGAGTGGAAAAAAATTTACATTCTTAAGTATCTGTTGGAGAGAATCCACAGTTTCAGTGAGGTTCTATAAATTCAAGATAATTCTGCATTTTACTTCGTAACCTTTGACTTAACAATTTAACTGTATGACCCCAGTGTTTTGATTTCCCAATTTAACTGTACCAACTACACTGATTTCATTACATGGCAGTGTCTTCTGCTTTCTGTTTCCATATCCTGTTACAATATCAAGCCCCCAAATCCTTCTGTCAGCAAGTTTCATATAGTGTGGGAGCTCCTTACTTTGGGGTGTATGGCTCCAGCCTCACAGTTCTATTGACTGCCTAAAATTAAATGCAGAAATTTGTGCGTTTTTCTGGGAAGAGGGTTCTGTAGCTTTCATCAGATTCTCAGTGGAATCTGTGACTTCCCGAAAGGTTAAGAATCCCTGATTGAGAGAAAAAAGAATGCTAAATCAATTATCAGTAGACATGGGTTCTACAATAGCATAGTTGTACAATACTTCATAAACTTTTATATCCATTCTCCATTGTAGCCTTTTAAGAAAGCAGAAATTATCTCCATCTTACAAATGAGCAAACACCCAGATCTAGAGCTACTGAAATCTAGCTTTCCTGGATCCAGATCTATTTTCTCTCTGCTTCTACTCAAAACAGGAGCCCAAATGGAAGGTACTGTGGCATTTTGATAATAACCCATTAGTTGTTAACACCCTGCCCACCAAACCCTATGCTTTTCTTTACACTGGTGGCATTTGGGTTTTCATGGGGTTTTTTGGTTTGGTTTTTGGTTTCCTGGAACCTTCATTATCTTCTCTGAATTCTTTTTGTTTTTAAACCAAAGCTTCAAAGACAAGTGGGATTATTGAGTCTTTATTGATTGGTTTGAACCTTTTATGAGACCGTAGTCTAACCTGTTTTACAGCACATAGACATTGTAAAACAGCATTTTATTACTAAAACTTGGATTTGTTTCATTAAAATTAGTAGTTTGGTGCAGTTGAAAGAGCATTACACTGGGAATCAGAGAACTTGGGGTCTAGTATTGACTTTGTAAAATCTCAGGCGGATTATTTTAGCTCTCTTCACTCAGGGATTCTCCTCTGGAGACTGGGTGGGGTTTCTGCAGGAATGACCCAGCTTTTTAAACTACATGTACCCCTCCCTGTCTCCCCTACCGAGAAAATAATTCTCATCTCCCACTTCCACCCTGTCGTTGTCAGGAGTGGGCCATTGTGTGTGTTACGACCCTCAGGTGCACTGAGATTGAAAAAATTGGAGTCCTGTTGATCTGGAAGCTTCTTTCTACCTCTTCTTACTCAAAGTTCATCAAACCTGGGTTACAGGCCAGTGTAAGAGCTGCAAAGATTAACTTAGCATACAATAGTACGGGAAAAGTTCATTTGGTAACTCTAAAGGACATGTGAGGTCTCAATTTACATGATTTCTTAGTTGTTGGTCAAGAATTACTACGTATTAGTCCCTTTTTTTATCATAGATCACGATAACTGGGAAGCCCTCCGCAGTGCAGTACAAATTCCAGCCTTCCTCCCCTGCAGTCAGCATGCTGCTGTTGGTAACATGCCAGAACTTGTCATAGTTAGCAAAGCTGTGTACTCCATGAGGACAAAAGCTAGCTCTGATTCTGCTCACCATTGTATCACCAGCCACAGTACCTGGTTCATAGTAGCCATTCAGTAAATGTCCAGTGGGTGACTGAATAAACAGATGAATCTGGGGAGAATAAGGACCTACAGCCCAAAACTGTTCTGTTGACTTCAGCATATCCTAGTTGCTAAATGCAGAAACAAAGAGGTGAGGAAAGTTCCTGGAAATCTTTTTGGGTGGTGATAAGTGAATGGTTAAGAAGCCAAGACTGGTTTGGGATTTACTTGGGACTATCCACTTAAATTTTAACTTGTAACAAAATGAATCAGGTAGTGCCCTATCTGAATGAGAATGAAGCTGAAAGAATTTGGTCGAAGCTTAAACCTATCAGAATATTTGGGTAATGACCTATTACTCCATTACTTTTCTGATCCATTGATGAGTAAGCAGGAAAAAAAAACTGTTTTGTTCCCTTATTGGAAATCTAACATAGGAGCCCATTTTACTGCCCAAGTAGGATTTAGTGAACAAAATTTTATGATTCTGTATCTTATAGAGTCTCAGGATTCATCGCAAACCTAAGTATATGGTGTATTATGGATGTACTAATAGATTAAGGAGACTGGGATAAAAATTGCACTGACCCAGAGTGGCCTTATAAATAGGTGTAGTAGGTAGATGGTAACCCACATGGTTTGGTTTGAGAGAGGCGGAGAAGTCTTCTTCCAGAAATATCGCCCCTCTGGATTGTTCCAGTGCTTGAAATTTCACCATTTACTATCTCTGGATTAAAGAATTTATCTGTCTTCAAGAATTTCCTGTTAAACATTCCTAAGAGAGCTAGCCCATTATCAACTTGAATGACATGACTGGCCAAGAACAGGTCACAGAATGGGCTACCTTTTGTAAGAGTGGCAAAGGTAGAGATAGGTCCTGAGAAAGGAACCACGCCTGAGGGATGCAGACCTGCATGGGTCACTGAGCTAGCAGGTGCATGACAATCCTCGGTGTTTGGAAAATAAAATGCCAGAAGGCCAGGAAGGGTACTGAAAGGAGAGATCCGAAGGTATCACTTCAGATTAACCTCACCTGCTTCCCAACCTTGCCCAACTAAGGCTTCTGCATGGGCAAAATGTATTCTATACTCTTAAATCTAGACCATACCCTCCATTCCTGGCGAATTAATTCTGTTGATTTCAACTCAGCTTCCAGGCCATCAAGATCATTTTGAGTCATATAGCATAGTAGCCACGTACCCCAGGATGCATGATTTATTAAGTGTGCCTTGTGTGTTTTTATCTAAGTCACTAGTTCTTATTCTTAGATTCAGGGAGTCTGTAATTTATCTAAAATTGTACATGTCACTTTGTGTGTATAAGCATTTTTCTAAGGCAAGGGGTCCAGAGTTTTCAGCATATTCTCAAAGTGATCCATTATCTCAAAAAAGGTTAAAAACCACTGATCCAATGATTTATCAGCATTTTGATCAAAACAGTGCTAGTAAGAGCAGAGTTTTATAAGACTGCCAAGAGTGCCTGCCTTCCTGCTCAGCACCAATTCATCAGAAATTTGGAGGTGTTGTTGACAATTACGTACTATTAGTCTCTTTTCTTGTGATTTGCCTCTATCAGAAAGGCAGAAGGGAAAGTGAATTCCAGTTCCTTTGGCATTCTTGTAATTGAAATTTTTACACTGTTGTGTTTAGCTTTTAAGCTCTAAATATTAGGTCATTCTTAAAACCTTCATCATTTTGCTTCCTGAACCCATCAGACACCATATATCATAATATTATATTTCATCTGAATGGAATTATAGATGCTTCAAAACTGCAATTGGCTGAAAATTAACACATCAAAGAAAATATATAAAGTAAAAGCTTGCTGTCTCTTCTCTCCATGACTGTGGACAAGTGTAATATTAATTTCAATTTCAATCTATCCTAAAACCTTCAAAGATTCTATAGGTAGATCTATATAGAAAAGGTTTCATAGTGTCCTCCACATGAAAATCTAGATGTGATAAGTTAAGGAATTCATTTCTTTATTTAAAGACCTCACTTAGAAGGAAGTCAGGCACAAAAAAAGTACTTACTGTATAATCCTATTTATATTAAGGTCAAGAAAAGGCAAAGTTAACCTCTGAGATGAAAAACAAATCAGTGCTTGCCTGGGTCCAGGGTGATGATGGCATTGCACAAAGGGGCACAGGAAACATTTAAGGATGATGGAAACGCTCTATTTAGATTGTTGTGGTGGTTCCATGGGTGTATACATCTGTCAAAACTCATCAAATTGTACACTTGAAATAGGTGCAATTTATTGTAAATGAAGTATATGTTAATAAAATTATTTATAAAAGATTTACCTTAGGATCATTACGATTTTTATTGAGCATTACTTATTGAACCTTAAAATAAGATTTAAAATCTGATTGATTACACAAATGAAAAAGTCTACCTATAAATTGCTTCAAAATGGGATGTAGATGAAATATGATCACTAGAAAAGTTTTTTAACAGGTGAAGAAGAGGTGGTATCAATGCATTTTAATTCATAATAAGCATTTATACAAGAATGATCTCTCTTAATGTGGATTATCCCAACAGTCAAACAGATTAATTACCTCAGATTATCTAAAACAGATCTTAAGTGTTCATTTAGAACAGTTTCCTAATCTGGCCCTTCCAAAGTAGATTGCATCAGACAGTGTGACAACATAATAGCTCATTCAAAACTAAATTGTACATCCCCTATGATATCAACATTTTGTAGTTACTGAAGGAAAATTGTATTTGGAATTGTTTGCCTGTACATTATTTCACATTTAAAAATTGGGTTATTTTAGAAATTTGCCGTGTTCAGATACTGGATAGCAGGGTGGTTTCCTTGGGAAATCTAATATGATAAATGAAGCATCAATTTTAAGACATAGTTTTAAATGCTATGTACCAATTAATATGTACCCTTTATTTTCCTCTGGAATTTCTGAGGAATTTTTTTCCCATCTATGAGATAATGCTGGTTGAATTCTTTTCTTAGTGGTCAATGGGAAAATGAATAGGGAAGCTCTGACAACAACAAATCCTAGAAATAATATTGAATCCAATTAATGCCACCTTGTCATGTATGCATGTGGAATGTCCAAGAGTAGCTAAAAATAGAGATTTTCTGAAATGAGACGCAGGTGTTGTTGCACAGCACTTTCAACTGAGTTAAAAAATCACTTGCCCTTAGTTATGCTTACATGTTAATCAAACTAAGTATTCTATTCTGGTAATGCAGGAACCCTTGCCTTTATTTAGTAGTTATCTTGACCTGTTTATTTTGGATTGATGGGAGGAGCACCTTGTTAGAAGATGGTTGGTCAGAGTCAAGAGAGGGGGTAAGAGATTGGTTAGGTCAACTGAATTCCAGATGCCAGTAATGGGTTCCTACTGAGGCTGCGAGCCTATGTCTTAGTTACCCTGTTCTCCTCATCACACAAGGGCTCAACTACAGTTGTGGGCTCGGGCTCGGGCTCGGGCTCAGGCTCCGGTTCAGGCTCAGGCTCCGGTTCAGGCTCAGGCTCCAGTTGCGGCTGCGGCTCCAGCTCCAGCTGGATCTCAAGCTCAGGCACCAGGACAAGCTCAGGCCCTGAGGCAGGTTCCGAGGTAGGCTTCAGGGCAGGGTCAGGCTCGGTGATCGGCTCATGATCTGGCCCCAGTGTGGCAGCAGGCTCGTTCTCATGGAGGGAAGGCTGCAGAGTTGCTTCTAGTTGGATGACATCTTCACTTGGCATTGCCTCGCACTCTGCACTTTGGCTTACCTTCGTCATTGGTCTGGAGGAAGAAGGTGCAGGGAAGAACAAGTTAGGGTTTGACATTTCACTTGTAGCCACAGGCTCTGTAGCTTCAGCGACCATAGTTCCCAGTCTCTTTGGGAACTTTGTGATTTCTGATAGTCTAACTCACTGTCAGACCATGTGTCTCCATTTTGGGTGCAGAAAGGACAGGTCTCAACAATATAAAGAGAGTTCAGGAGAGAGAAACCAATGTTTAAGAGGTGGGAAAACTGATGTCAGGATGAAAGGGTCTAAAGATCTCATAAGGTCTTTGGGGGCCAAATCCATGACTCTGGCACATCTCTAGCACTCACTCTGTCTAGCACAATACTTAGTACTTAGTTGGTACCCAATACATAGTTGTGGAAGCACAAAAATGGAGGGAGAACAAATGAATGTGTGTGATATACAGAGTGACCAAGAGCCTGGGCTATGGGCAGGGCCGTATTCGGACTTCCACGGGCTCCCTGTTCCATAAAAAAAATTTCAAATTATATTTTATCAGTATTGGTAGAAGGACAACTATGTTAATATATTAAAACATTTTCCTAGCCCTAAAAGGATTGCTGTGGCAGTTAAATAAATTGATACGCATAAAATGCTTAGAACAGAGTCTGGTGCATAGTGCTCAGGACATGAGAGCATCACCGTTCTTTTATAAAAGCAGTGAGAGTGAGCAGAAAGATACCTCTGATAGCTTATGCTAAAAGGAGTGCTTAGGAAGAGTTGACTGAAAGAGGCATGCCTGAGAAATGTCTGTATTCAAGCAAAGACAACAAAGTAAGGTCTTACTCAAGTTCTGTGGTGGTTTTAGAATTTCTCTTCCTCTCCTTCCCCTTTGCCTTTGCCTTGGTCCTTGCGAAGCACACAACCAAGATGATAATGGCAGCACCCACTAAGGCACCCACCAAGGCCCCAACAACGATCCCAACTTCTGGATCTGGAGGATATAAGCAGCTGGTTAGTAAAGTGGAACACAGTGTCTGCCTCATCCACGTGCATCTGTGACCAGTGGGAATATTTGGGGCATTCATATAATTAGAAAGCAACTTGTATAGGTTGGGAGCGTGGAAACCCCTAGAACTCTTTCAGTTGGACTTATAGCAGGACAAGGAAGATGACTGGCTCGACTACGTAGCCTTCCCATTCACGTTTACACACATTAAGAAAAAAAACATGCCAACTCGGGGGAGGTGGGGTTGCTTCAGCAATAGGGTTTGGAGAAATGAGTCTTTGGTGTGTGTTTGCATGGCCAGCGAGAGAGAGAGAGACCATGGAGCTGCCATCTGGTCACCAGAGAAATGACCTCTGCTACAGGCAGGGACATTTCACCAGGCTTTCCCAGAGCATGGGTGAAGTAGGTCCCTAAATACCTTCTCTTCCACAGATTCCATGTTCACCAAGGAGCCACCTGCATTCTGGCCACTGGGAAGGGATATGCCCATTTCCATAAGCAGGCATCTGGTTTATTAGATCAGTCCATGGAAAAACTTAATGAGTGTGAGACAATCCAGCTGAGCACCAGACCTTCAAGCGCTGAGGTACTGTCCCCAAGAGACCATGTCTAGGGTTCCAGGTGGGCCCATCCCCATTCGCCTCCCTTTAAACAAGGATGAACATTTTACATTTTGAGATGAAAAGCTAGCTGAGGTGCCTGATCATTCTTTTAATTTTCTATGATTAAAGGAATGTATGTGTATTATTTAGAAAGTCAAACAATTCTACTAGGCTTCTAATAAAAACCCAGCAGTTGCATTCTTCACTTCTTCCCATCTCTAAGTCCTGTTTACTTACAGGAAATTGCCCCTATGTTTCTATTCCTCTTGTTCTAATATGTCCTGCCTTTTTCAATTTTTGTCATTTTCTATTGGCTTCCTACTCTAGAGGTTGAAGATTTAACTCTTACACCACTCCCCTAACATCCTGCTTCATTCTCCTAATATAGTTATAGCATAGTTTTAAGTTAAATCAAAGTTTGCAGTATTATGACTATGTAAATATTGTTCACAGCTGCAGAACATAGTATATTATGATTCTTTCTTGGCCAACATTTAAAAAGTTTCCCCAGTGTTAATAATTGCCCCATTTGGGGGTTTATGTTTTTGTAATAAACAATAGCTTTCAATAGCTTCAAACACATCAGATAATCAGTTAGTTTCTTATGTGTTGTTGTTGACTCCTCGCTTGGAGACATCCCTTCTGAGGTCCTCCACCTTCCTCCCCAACCATGGACTGGCTGCCCTCCTAAGCCTGCTACTCTACCGTCGTCCTTCAACCTCCCCTTGCCTTCATCCCAGTTTTACAGATCAAGAAACAGGCTTTACAGGATTCATCTCAAATGGTAGTTCATTGGTAAAAGCTGGCCTTGGTTCTATAAGCATAATCAATTGTTTCTTCTTTGGCATCCTATAGACCCTGTACAGACCTCTATTATAACATTTAACAAATTTGGTGTTTGTCCCTCTAAGCTAAACTATGAGCTCCTTGAGCGTAAGACATAAATACATCTTTTTAACGTCTGTATCTCCATCGCCTAGGACAATCCCTGGCATACAGCAGACAGTCAATGAATGTCTGAGGAAGGGAGGGAGGGAGGAAGGGAGGCAGGAAGTCAGGAAGGCAGAAAGGCAGGAAGTAAACCAAATGCTAGACATCACTGAAGAGAGGAGTCAAAAGGTAGCAAGGCTCAAGTACAAATCCTAGGAGTCTCTACATCTGCAATATGACTGTACCTCTGGAAAGGCAAAAGGAGATTGGGGACAATCTAGAGAAAAACAAGAGAAACAATCAAGGGACTAGGGGCAAAATGGGACCACAGAAAAGGACAGACCAAAAAAGATGAGGTTTCTTCACTTTGAATAGAAAAGAGCTGAAAGCAATATGAGAATGAAGGAGCAACCTAGAGTTCGAAAATGTCTGTTTCAGGCCAAATTAAAGGAAGAAAGCTCAACTTTATAGGAGAGCAATTATCCAATGGAACTGCCCCTCCTGGATAAGGTATATATTAAAACCACAGATTCATTGTAAGTTAGAAAAAAATGAATAGATGACAGGATCCTAAGTGTAATTAAGTGATCCTTGAGAGCTGTGGCAAGATATCCCTTGTGAGAGCTTGCCCCTGATTGGCTCAATTTGACAATCTCAGGCCCTCAAATCTACACTTAGTAACTAGGCACTTTTGAACTGGAAGGCTGAGGTTTAGAGGCATCCTGACTCTGCCAGTTACAAACTGAATGACCCTGGGTAAGTCACTTACCTCCCTGAGCTTTAGTTTCCTTTCCAGTAAAATGAGGCTTAATATTATATTTTGCCTCCTAGACAGGGTGATTGTAGGACTGAATGAGATAATGCTCATAGCACACAGCCAAGCATCTGGCATATATTTTGTGCTCCACAATATTAGCTACTGTGACTATAGATGCAATGTCATCATTACTATTATTATTAGAGGCAGATTTTAACAAATTACTTAGGAAAGTTTGTGAGCTCCATGTTTGACACAGACTGCTATAGCTTCACCTGGATTTACCAAAAGCATCGCAAAGAAAGTTTAGCCTAGTACTGTCAATAAGGCTGTTGTTTTACTTTCTGGAGATCTTGTGGGGGTTAAACAAAATAATTTTTGTAGACAATTTAAAGTAGTCAGTAGCATATATTAAGTATTGTGTAAGCATTAGATATTAGGATGGTCATTTATCATATCAACCTGTAAATAAAGCACCAGAATCTCCAGAAAGGCAGGAAGGACTAACCAAGGATCCTAATTAATTTACTCAGTTGGCAGGCCCAAGATACTTGACCTAAGGAAAAACTGTTAAATTTATACAATCAACTCACGTGAAGAAGTCAGATCAATTTCACAGGAACTATTGCCAAGGATGTTGATAGCAGTGCACTGGTAATAACCTTGTTCAAAATTAGTCAGATTTCCAATAAACAAAATCCCGGTGGCTGGGTCTGTCAAAACCAGGAAATAGAGTTTTGAAATCTCTTATGTGGGTATAGATCATGTGAATGTAGCAGACCATTCAATACCCACCCACTTCCTCACAATGGCCTCCCTTTCTTGCTATGTCCAGGGTCCAACCAGACCCCTCAAGACTATTCCAAAGGGAGCTCATCTGGGACCATGCCTATTCTCTCCAACCCGCCACCTCTGAGACAAAATGGTCTTGAGTTCTACAAGCTGGGGAGAAGACCAGAGGACAATCATCTTGTCGAAAGACTGACGTTCTTTTTATTCTCTCCTCCCAGAAAAATAGAAAATTGAGCTCTATGACAAGCAGCCAGCCACACACACATGCTGTCAGTCAACCCCACACACCAGGCCTTACCAGGGGCAGTGGAGGGCTATACTTACTGAAGCTTTCTTTCACTGGGACGATGTCGCTTCCTTCAACTTTATACCAGTAGTACACAGGGGAAGGTGTTCCAAGCACCGAGAGGCAAGAAAGAGAGACAGGATGGCCAGTTTCTGGTACTCCTTGAACGCTGCAAAAGGGCTTAGAAGGTTTGACTGTAAAGCAATGACAAAGAGTGAAAAATCCTGCCTGATGAATGGCACTCTGTACCAATTTTAGCCACTTTCTCACTTTCATTTTGTAGAATATCTATGTTTTTTCTTTTTAATCTTTAAGTTATTTTGACAGTTTTCTAGTTGTACCACCAGGTGGGAGTAGAGCACTTCAGGTACAAAGACATTCCCATCACCAGGCCTTTAAGATTCTAATAGCGTCCCTTCCATTCGCCTCCTCCCTAGATTCATAACCATGAATTTCCGCATTGTGTCTTAAAATATGCTTTTATTAAAACAGCCAAATGTAAGCAAACATTAAAAACCAGGAACACAGTTTATACTTCGGAAGTGCAGTTTTAAAGGAAAACAGAACCCTTAAATATTTTGAGATAACTGGTGACATTCTTTTTTAAAAAATTGTTTTATTAATGCCATATTTTTCTTTTCCTTTGTGAGTCATTTTTTGGCATTATTCTTTTGAGGGTGACACAAAATGGTTGGAGGGTTTGACTTTGCCTGGGTCCCTCAACAGGAGAGCAAGCTTATTTTGGGGGGAGGGGTGTGGTACACAGCACTGAAATCTTGATTCATCCTTCAAGCCACAAGCATTTACTTGAGTGTCTTCTGCATGCCCAGCACTGGACTAGGCACCAGAAATTTAAAAGTACCTCTGACACAGTTCTGGAGTGGGGCTGGGGGAGTGGTAAGAGATAATGCTAGGGAGTGGTGGAGGCCAGAGCTTGTGGAGGGCTTCGTGTTTCATGTATTTCATACTGAGAGCAAGAGGACTACAGAAAGAATTTATGTAAGGGAGGGACGATGATAATTCTAACGTTTTACACGGATTGCTCTGACTCCAGGGGTGCATGAGCCAAGGGAGAGGAGGAGACAGATTCAAGAGGTATTAAGAAGTCAAGAGGACTTAATGGCCAACTGGATATGTGGCCTGAGGAAGAGGTCTAGGTTTCTGATTTGGACAGCTGGGTACATGATTTTGCCCTTCCTTGAGATAAAGAATACAGGGGGAGGAGCAGGTTTTCAGGGAAGGAGTGAGGAGGAGGAAGGGGCGATGATGAGGTCAGTTTGGGATGTACTGAGTTTCAGCTGCTTATGCAAGCCCTCAATGGAGAAGTGCTGTGGGAAGCTGAGACTCTGACTCTCCTCCCTCACTCATCTTACTGCTCCCAGCTTATTCTAATGTCAGTCTGACATACAGATAAAGATCTGAATCGATACTTTCCAACTCACTTTCCTTATCTTAATTTGGATATAAACACTGCAAAGACATAGATTCTCTAACTTAAGCTAGTTAGACCTTAAATACTCTGGACTGCCTGGCTCTCCAGCTCTTACTTGGGAGGCAGCAGTTAAGAGCACATGGAATTGCTGTTGGCTACAAGCAGTAGTAACTCTTATTGCCACATTTTATACCTGTGACTGATGTTACTCTTTGAATCTCAGACTCTAACCCACTGTACACATAAGTGGGAAACAGACAAATATAGCTATAGTTCTTTGAAACATTTCACCATCCCTTCTTTTTTAAGTTGAAGTATAGTTGATTTATAATATTGTTAGTTTCAAGTGAACAGCATAGTGATTCAGTATTTTTGCAGATTGTACTCCATTATAGGTTATTACAAGATAATGAATTTAATTTCCTGTGCTTTACAGTGCATCCTTATTGCTTATCTATTTTATACACAGTAGTTTGTATCTGTCAATTCCATTCCCCTAATTTATCCCTCCCTTCTTCCCTCTCCCCTTTGGTAACCACAAGCTTGTTTTCTATATCTGTGAGTCTGTTTCTGTTTTGCATATACATTCATTTGTATTTTTTTAGAATCCACATAGAAGTGATTATGACAGTATTTGTCTTTCTCTATTGGACTTATTTCACTAAGCATAACATCCTATAGGTCCATCCACATAGCTGTAAATGGATATATTTCATTCTTTTTATGGCTGAATAATATTCCATTGTGTGTGTTTGTGTATGTGTGTGTATTAATCACATCTTCTTAATCCAAATGTCTTGTTGCACTATCCCTTCTTTTAAACAGGTGTCTTTTTTTTAATCAAAGTATAGCCAGTTTACAATGTTGTGTCAATTTCTGGTGTACAGCATAATGTTTCAGTCATACATATACATATATTCAGTTTCATATCCTTTTTCACTGTAGGTTACAATGAGATATTGAATATAGTTGTCTGTGCTATACAGTATAAACTTGTTACCTATTTTACAAATAGTAGTTAGTATCTGCAAATCCAAACTCCTAATTTATCCCTCTCTCCCTGCTTTCCCCCTTGGTAACCATGTTTGTCTTCTATGTCTGTGAGTCTGTTTCTGTTTTGTAAATAAGTTCATTTGTGTCTTTTTTTTTTAGATTCCACATATAAATGATATCATATGGTATTTTTCTTTCTCTTTCTGGCTTACTTCACTTAGAATGACAATCTTCCAGTCCATCCATGTTGCAGCAAATGGCATTATTTTTAATCATTTTTATGGCTGAGTAGTATTCCATTGTATAAATATACCACAACTTTTTTATCCAGTCATCTGTTGATCAACATTTAGGTTGCTTCTATGTCTTGGCTATTATATATAGTGCTGCTATGAACATTGGGGTGCATGTGTCTTTTTGAATTAAGGTTCCCTGCAGATATATGCCCAGGAATGGGATTGCTAGATCATAGGGTGGGTCTATTTTTAGTTTTTAAAAATTTTCCATACTGTTTTCCATAATGGCTGCACCAAACTACATTCCCACCAACAGTGTAGGAGGTAAACAGGTGTCCTTTAATTAAAAGAGGTATTTTTCTATTTAGCTCTTTATTCTCTCTGCCTTATATTCCCCACTTTTATTATTCCCTACTTTCTCAGATGGAAATGACTCCTTGGATTTGCCTACCCTAAATAAACTGGATTATTTAACTAGAAACCCAGTGCAACTATCACTAGGTTTAGATACTGCCTTTTAAAAAACATTTTGTAGCTTTTACAGTGGAATAGAACAGTTTGAACAGAAAATTAAATGGGAGTGTTTCATCACAAAGTCAGACCCCAAGACTTGAACTAAAATGATGGACTAAAACCTAGAATGACTTGCAATCATTTCTTGAGCCCAGAATCAAACCCAGATAGGCATCTTTTTTGGCTGAACATATTTTTCTCCTTTTATTTTTTATTAACTAAACACTTAGTGAATCACTTTGAACCCCATCCCAAACCCATATATTTTCTAAAACTACTGATTCAGTATTGCATTGACATTTCATCCAGTTAAAGTCCCCAGTAGAAGTTGGATGTTTTACTGGCAAAGCCATTGATCTACCATTTAGCTTTATTGCTTTCAATAGAATTGGGGTGGGAGGAAAAGGCTCACCTCAGAAAACAAATGAAAATGCTTCAGCGTGTTCTCAAACCTCTAAATTCATCATTTTCTTTTTAGGTGCCAAACTGCAGATGGAAGATGATGCTCATTCCAAATGCATACAAAATAATTATTCAAACTTCTGCTGGGTATTTTTCAGAGATTAATTTTGCAAGGCTGTCATAACTAATGGAAGTCTCTCAAATGAATGGTCATCCAAACCACCTGGGCCTTTGCTCAGTGCTGTTTCCTTCACCTAAATCGTGCCCTGCCACCTCAGCCCCTCTTCTGCTGACATGCTCTTGCACATCCTTCAACACCTGATGCAGAGGTCACTTTCTCCAGGAAGCCTTCTCCAGTTCCTCCTGAACAGCTTTTATGCCCTTTCCTCTGTGATCTCCCACCTCTCCTTTCCTCCCTCCACAGTAAGCTTTTATGTTTTGTATCTGCCTCCCCCACTAGACTTTGAACTTTTGGAGGGCTGGGAGCCTATCTTTTACATCTTTCCATCTCCACTGCCTACCACAGTAACTGGAATGTGTTCAGGGTTTGTCAAATGAATTTATGCACGAATGAGTGAATGCATGGGAATCTATGTCTACCACTGGGTAATGAAATGTCTCTGAAAAACACATTGCTAGAAAGAACAATATGTAAGGAAATATCAATACCTCTCCCCACAAATGGCCTCCCTTACCCACCTGCCCCCACCATGTCCCACCCCTCAGTCAGAGAAAGTAGAACAGGCACTCATATGTAATGGAATTTGAGAACTGCAAACAGCCTCTGCAATTTTTAGAGAAAATTATCAGTCTCAAAATTTCCAAAAAGCATAAATTTGTAGAACATCTTTGTTCTTAGCCTAATTAATAAATATGGGATTTTGAGAGTTCCCAAGCAAAGAAATCTACAGAGCCTTCTGTCTGTTACCTTGCCTGGATACTGGTGGCTTAAAGAAAAGTCATGACACAGTCATTGCAGGAACAACTGACCCAAAGACTCACGGGAAAGAACAACTCAGAGAAGAAATGACCCTCAACTTCCTAAGGAAGTTGATTAGGGATTCTCTAAACTTTAAGAATATTAACCACCTTGTCTAACTTTATCTCAGGGCTATTTCCAAGCTCAGAGAAAAAGAGGTTTGGCTTCTTTAGGTTGTTTCTGGTAAGAAGGAAAACCTAGAGCCAGGGGGCAACAGAAAATCATTAGAGGACTAACCCCTCAAATTCTCTGAACACTGAATCTCTAGTATATCATTTGATTCTCATAACAAACCCTGTAATAAAGACAGGGCAGGAATTATAACCCCATCTCAAAATGGCCAGAGAATCGCAGCCTTCCTTGCCTGAGGCCACTGAGTAGCAGAGTAAGAGCTGGAACTCTGCTGACTCCCAGCCTGATGTGCTAGCATCTATTCCAAACCATTTAGTTCCCATGTATATGGCTAGTCTTCCAAACTGGAACATCAACTCTCCTGGGAAAGGGCTTGTGTATACTTCTCTTGTCATCTCCTGTACCCCAAAGCCTAGCACAGGGCTCAGCAAAATAAAAACATGATAGAGGTACCCTGCTCCTAAAAAATCAGCTCTTGATTACATTTCCCTCTTTTCCAGGTGGTTAGATACAGTAGCAAACCTCACAGTAAATAGATGGTTCCTTTCTGGCATCATGTGGCATCTGGCATCATGTCAGCAAGCTTAGACAGTTATGGACCGTTCTCCTAGGTGTGCACCTTGTTACCAACTGTGGCTTTTCCAAGCTACTCAGTTATCAGATCACTGGTTTGACCTAGTTCCTCCTTTCCTGTGATGGATATACACAGCTCAAGAGCAGCAATGACTAGATTAACTCCATTTGGGGTTACTTAGAAGTGGGAAAGCCCTTAGCTCAATGGTTAGTCGGTGAGGGTTGACAGCCCTTTCATTCCTCTCTTCAGTACTTCAGTACTTCTGAAGGCCTGCAGAAAGGACCTGCTAGGCCTAAAGACAGGAGCAAAACTCCCACTGTCCTCTCAGAGACTGGAAGGAGCCCTAGAAATTACCAAACACTGTGAACTCCCCAAAGGCAGTAACCATGCCTCCATCTCTGTTAAGCATCATGGCTCCTGGCATACAGTAGGCACTCAACAAATTCATTTGAAGAGCATATACGACTTGCCCAATGTCACATAATGAATATTTGTCTATAAATAAATTAATTCTCAACTATGGCTTAACATGTGGTCCTTTTCCCAAACAGCATGAACATTTTAGAAAGGGACCCTTCTGCCTTTATTCAAAAGAATGATTTAATGGTGGGAACTGTGGTTAGCTTAAGAGAGGTATAACAAGTTGACAGTTGTCTCCCCCACCTAGGACTGGCTCTAGTTGGAGCTTCCTTCTGAAAGAGCTGCTAGCGATCACTTAGTGGGACTCTGTTGTCCCATCTTTCTCATTGCATCCTTCAGAGACAGGGATCTCAGAGGTTTGGTCACCTATTGCTAGCTGTCATTTTGGCAGCCCTTTTGGTTTGGCAACTGTTTTGACATGTTTTATGAGTGATTTCTCAGTGTTACTCTATGGGTTAGGTTGGTGGTGTATCTCTATTTTCCTGATAATAAAAGGAACAGGGAAGATATTTACCCCTGGGACTTAACTGGCACCATAACTCACTGCCCTGACTCATTCAATGTCCTAAGTTGTTCCAAGAAAAGAAAAAGCAGAAAAAATCGTCCATACCTAACACGCTGACGTTGAGGATGCCCTGGTTTTTGCCGAAAAAGTCAGGGGGGTTGTTAACATCACAGACGTAGATGCCGCTATCTGCTGGCTGCATATGCGAAATAGTGATAGATGCGTTACCTGGAGCACTGGAGCCTACAATTCGACCTTTAAATTGCCCAATGGCTGCAGCTTGTCCACCTTCAGAATAGTAAATCTAGGACAGAAAAAATGACAGAAATGAGAACTGGAGAGTGTCTGGGTCTAGGAATAAGGTACCCAAAAGTTCCCTCCAATGCTACCTTCTTTGATAAGCAGCAGCATTTCGTCCCCTGTGAGGAACAGGTCCCTGTGGCAAAGGTTTCTCAGGTCAGTGGGCCACTTTAGCTTTCTCACAGCTGTGCACAGCCATGACCTCATGTGCATTCAAAGCAGCTCTGTGATGCCATCAGGGCAGGGAGGCATGCCTGTCTTACAGACAGAAGGCAACTGGAGCTGACAGGATTCAACTCCTAAGCTTAGGCTAGGAGATCAAGCTGCTCACCTGATGAGTCTACCTGGAGGAAACTCATTATATAGGACACAAATGCCTGATGGGAAAACCAAAACCATCATCTTTTCCCCTACTTTACAAACTATTTTGATTCATGTTTACTTCACCCAGTGAGACTATCTGGAATATCTCATTTCCCTAAAAGTTAGACTATTCATTCTCCTTTTGAACACACATAATCCTTTGATAACTGAGTTCATCCTGTTTGTTAGAAGGATAACATTCCAGAGCAGAGAGGCTCCTGAGAAACCATCTGACCCCATGCCCTCATAGTGGTGGTCTAATGATGAAGCAGTGTAACCCAGTCAAGGGCCTAGGAAGTGCTTGGTCAATGGTAGCTTCTACCTTCTCCCAATGTGGCAGGAGGCAGAACTGGAATTCTTATTACTTTTAGACAAATAAGGGCACGCAGAAATTAAATGAATCACCCAAAGCCATAAAGATTTATTTACTATTATTACTGTTTACTAGATTTAAGAAAGCTCTTGATTCTAGTCCCACCTCTATTATAGGACATGAATATTTAGATCATAATGGCAACTGAGGGAGCAGCATGGAGTGGTGGAAAGAGGCCTGGTCTAGGAGTAAGATAACCTGGGTTTTACCCACAGCTCAGCCTCTGACTATGACACAGGGGAGACAGCCTCTAGTCATGCCTCTGTGGCAACCTGCTTTGTAATACGAAAGAAAGTTATTTAATCTCTCCAACCTTTAGTTCCCACATGGGAACAAGGAGTCAGAGCAATGTTCTCTAAAGTATGATATGTATTCCTCAAGTACAGGCACATAAGTGCATTTTAGGTGGTAAAAAAAGTGAAAACTTAAAAAATGTAATGTGTATTAGAGACATATCTAGCACATCAAATCTAACTCCACAGATATTAGTGTTTTCAGTGAAACTAAGATATTTTTAAGATTTTTAAAAACCAAGTTAATATAGAAGACAACATTAATAATTAATAGTGCTGGTGATATACAAATATGACAAAATTCATAAATATGAAACATGAATGACTTGAGAATCACTGGACTAAGTGATCCCTGAGGTCTCTTCATAATACACATAGTCTCTTATGTACACACTTTGTTAGTTTCATGTAATTGTGTGTAATTCAAGTGATTCTTTTTTATTTATTATTCAATAAGCTGGTATTGCCCTAGTGCAGGGGCAATTAATATTTCATAAAATCTACTAGAAAAGGCTTATGGTTCATTTAATTCACTCTCCTCACTTTACAGAAGAAACTGAAGCCCAGAGAGGTTAGAGAAAAAAAGACACACAAAGTCAACAGTTGGGAGGGGTCTAGCACTCAGTTCTTCTAATTCCTTGGCCAGTGCTCTTTACATTTAACAGGCTAATGAAAGAGGGAAGGCAATCAGCAAACCAAAAGATATTGTCTAGATAAATTCAAATGTATTCTCCTTCAGGTAGAAAGCCAAAATATTTTTTAACTAAGGCAGGAAAGGAGATTCTGATGGAAAATTCAAAGAGAATATATTTAAGGAGGAAACAACCTGTCTCTCCTCCAGTTCTCTAACATCAACTAGCTATCTTTCCTGCCCTAAATGAGCCATTTATAACTCAATTCATCCATTCACACCTACTAAAATCACAAACTTTTGCCCCAGAGGGGTCTTGTTCCAGTTACAAACCTGAAAGCCAGCATTAACCAAAGGTATTCAAGCAGGTGGGGAAGAAGTTCAACTTGTCAAAGGTCTATGACCCTCATTTGAGTTGACACGTAAGCTTTCCATTTCACTAGCCAGTGCTGGCCTTATTTACTTTCTAATGAACAACTTGTGATCCTGTGGACTCTTACCTGGAACACAGCCTCTGGTCCATCAAGGAAGCCCTTTACAACTTAGACATCTGGCTGCTTCCCTGGGAGCAGGTCAGCCTGTTTTATGTTGAGGCTTGATGACATCACAATGAGATACATCTGTGCTGCCTATGGCTCACAGTAAGTCCCAGAGGATCTAGATGAAAGGACCTTATTTCTGCAGAGAGCAGGGGCCCAAGAGAGTATGTTTTAGGTCAGGACTGGGACGTGAAAAGAAGCCACATGGTTAAAGTCTCACAGTTGGGCAGGAATCAATGAGCAAATAAGTCATGAGGCCCTGGACTTGTAGCTTCCCTACAAAAAGGATCTTCACCAACCCTTCTACCCTAGCTCCTCACTCTGTAGCCTAATATATTTTGCCCTCTCACAAATAAAACTAAAGGTGTCAGGGACAGAAATGGAGATAAGGAGGTATAACAATTGGAGACCTAAAAGGGGAAGGCCTTGTCCTCAGGATGCTGTATGAGAAGCAAAGGCCCCAGGGCTAGTCGGTGGCCAGATACATAGATGGAGGGACTTTCTGTTAGGGGAAGTCCATGCTCTCACACTGTCCTTGTAAAGAAAAAAAATGAAATGTTTTCCTGAAACCACTTATCTAATCACACAGGAAGCACTGAAACTTGCTTCCATTTTCCACAAAAGAATAACTCTTTTAAAAATCAAAACTGAACAATGGCCAAGGCCCAGCCCATGATCCTGTGAGGCCTGTACACTTTTCAAAGAAAGTGTATTGTCAATTTTGAGATCAAAGCAATTAAGGTCCAGGAAAAGCCACGGATGTTCAACGGGCCACATCCTTTGAGGGTGGTGATGGGGGGTAGCAAGTCTGCTTTAAGAATATCCATCCAAGTGTTCCCTTAAGTGGTATTTGTGAATTTTTTGCCCACTTGCCCTTTGTGGCTGTGTTCATGGAAGACTTTCCTACATTGCCCCAAGATCCCCTCAGCCTGCCCCTTGGTGAAGTTAAGAAGCTGACATGTGGAGACATAATAGCACATTAGTTATAAGGCTCCCTTGGAGATCACTCAGCTCATGGTTTCCAAGGTTGAGGAGCCTTCAGGAACCAGCTGAACATTGGAAATATGGGAAATGGCTGGGAGGGGCTGGTGGAGAGTGGGAAGATCATAGAGGACAGTGGGGACTGTGGTGAACTGGAGAGCCAATACAAACAAGGCTTTTGAACTGTGGAAACAAACAAAAATACTTGGCTAGCTGACCAACAAGCATCCACTGGCCAAATTGGGCCCAGAGGCTGCCAGTTTGCAACCTCTGATTCATCTTCTTCTATTATAGGAAAGGACAATGACGCCCCAACAGAGAAAGTGATCATCCCAAGGTCACACAATTTGTAGTCAGACCTAGAATCCAGACCTCTGGAGTTCCGCTGAATACATTAACATGGCACTCATAGTCCTGCCTTAGGCCAGGAAGATGATTCCCAGGCAATCTTCCCTGCTTGGGGCCAATCTACCCCCTACTCCAGCCCAACCCTTCTCCTGCCAATTGCTGCTATTCATTGGCGTGATGCTTCCCATGCCGAGGGGGTTCACCACATGATGCCTTCAACAGTTGCCAGCTGCAGTAACAGCCTTTCTTTTCCTACTGTGCCAAGTTCCTATTCACATGACGTCGTGCAGCTGGGAACCAGATTTGTCCAAAAAGAATTTTTTCCCCTTAGCTTTGTGACACTGCTCTCTAACTAGAAGCTGGAATATAAACAAGAAGGGTTGAAAGAATTCAGTCAGCTTTCTGTTTGAGTCTGAGTTGGAGTTTAATAAATGCCTTTAGCCTCCAGAGATGCTTTTGTGGGTTCCTTTTGAAAGTGTGGAGGGCATGGAAGTCCACAGAAACCCACCAGTTCTCTCCCTTCCAGCTTCTTGCTTTCCTGTGCTGCTCATAAAGGCACTGGCCATGGGAGGGGAGGAGTGTTTAGTGGCAATGGTCTGAAGCCCAGAATTTTCTCTGGACTATACATAGGGGCTGGGATTGCACATGGAAGGAATACAACACCAAAAGGAAGAATTCCCTGCCCCCAAACCACTCCCTTCCCAGCCTGCCATTTGCCTGAGATACCCACCAACTGAATCGCTTCTTTGAGCCATGAAAGTTTTCTGCTTAAATGATTTTCTTTGGAAGCAAACAAAATAAATGATCACCAGTCCCTAACACCTTAGCATTAGATTAATTTACCAGATTTACCAAGAATAGACAGCTGAGGCAACAGGACACAGAATAGATGAACTGTGATGCAACGGGGTGGTAGAAAAGGAAGAACTTGGAGTATTTCTCAATAGCAGTCACAATGGCATTTTGGGCAGACAATTCTTTGTTGTGTGGGTCTCTCCTTTGTATTACAAGACATTTACTCTCTCTAGCCACCACCCACTAAATGCCAGTAGTGAGTCCCATTTATAACAATTTAAACCAACACTCCCCTCATTTTCAAATGCCCCTGAGGAGATAAAGCACCTTCACTCCACTAACATTTGAAAAGCATTTGATATAATGCTGTCCGCAGAGGCCAGGACAAGTGGGAAGAATCTGAGCGGCCAAAGAATATAAAGACATTGGGTTATAGAAAGAAGTTGTTCACATTATATGTATGTTAGAGAGATGAAGACGGCAGAGTTTCTTCCACTGTGGCTATTCTAGAAGAGTAAGTATTGTCTGAGAGAATCAGGCTAAGTGGGGTCAATGCCCGTTCTAGTCATGGGCAGGTGAGGTCTCTGTAGTTTTCCCAGTGACTTGCTGGATGGAAGAGGAGGCCATTCATGTGATCAGAAGAGAACCAGACCACCCAAGACTTCCATGCTCCTCTGGAAAAGCAGAGAGAAGCATACGCCTGTAGGATATGGGGAAAGAGGGTAGGGGTGCCAGTTCTCCTGAAGTAGAGACTTAAAGATGGTTATTATGAGGATCTTGCTGGGAAGAAAGGAGGGGAAGAAAGGTGGGAAAAGAAGAAGAGTTAATTAAGCCTGTCTTTTTGGAGGTGGTTTTCATTGTCTCCAAGCCAAGAGTTGGCCCAACTCCACCCTGTATTCCATGTACCTAAGGCACAGGCATAGCACAGTTCTCATGCACTTGGAGAAGCATCTAGAATGTTCTAACATCAAGGAGCATGTTCTCACTGATGCAGCAGCTCAGTGCAGAGGACCTCTTTTGACTTGGACATCCCTGAAGAGTAGATACCTTAAATTACTTGCCTTGTCTATAACTGTTATTTTGAAGAATGAGGCAAATGGCAAGTAAAAAAGCTACTCAATAATTACTTATTTCTTAATAGATTTCTTTCTAAAATGCTTCTAAGAGATGTCTTGAGCTCAAGCCGCACAGTTCAGTAACCTACACCTTCTTCCTCTGTATCTCCAGGTCTCGGAAAAAAAGCTCATTGCTGATCACAGGATTCTTCAGCCCTGCATCTCCAGCTCCTCACCAGCCAAAGTTCAACCAAGAGGTGGCCTTGTAAGTTTCAGTGTCAGAGAAGGCATAAAGAAGGATTTGTGTTCTTGAATTCTAACTGGCCTGGCCTGGCCTCTAGGCAGTTGAGGACATCTTGATTTGAGTACCAAGCGTAAAAACTTTTCAAAATATATTGGCAAGGCTTCCCTAAATTCAGCCCCTACTGGAAAAATGAGAACAACTTCAAGCCTACAGATAAAGAATGTATTGAAAAGACTAACTAGGAAACTAAACTGTTAAAAGGAAGAAAGATCGTGTGATTATTGCCATCCACAATTTAAGAGAGCAGCCTGCAAAGGAAAGGGATGATTTCTTACATGACTGCAACAGGTGATGTTTTGGGTCAGGGCATTTTGAGTGATGAAAACTTGGTAGAATTACTGTTGCTCCTGCTGCTGCTTCTGATGATGATAATGGTGCTTACAAGGGAGAAAACTTACAGGGCATTTTATATTTTCCGACTGTTTTCACATGCTTTGTGTCAGTCAATTCCTCATGAGACATGCAGAAGAATACCATTGTTCTACCATATTTTGAAGAAAGGCACCGAGTGATCCAGATACCTGTCTAAAGTAACCAGTAGTGAACAAAACTGTTGAATTTTGACTAGAGGGTGGAGTTGATAGAGTCTCCTATTGAACGATGTTTCCTGCTCAGCAAGTGTTCAGAACCTTCAGTAAAAAGAGGACTCAGCACCTCTAAAAGAACAGTAATGGCTGAAGCAACACTGGCCCTCCTTCTTCTCCACCTCTTCCCTTGGGCCTCCCCCAGCCTACTCAACTCACTCTCCCTCTGTCTTTCTATAATCAAAACCTTTCCTTTCCTTCAAGGCCCAACTCAACTATATCCAACTATTCCAAACCATACTGATTTGAACTCCTTGTTTCTCCGAACTCCTTATTTCATACATCCTTTTGAAAATCTGCTGAAAGCTAGACTTTTTCCCTAAAGGGATATGTATTGGCATACATGCACACACACACACATACACACACACACACATACACAAACACATATGCTTTTGACTATACAATTTTAGTCCTTGGGGTAATTTAAAGAAGGAATTGCCCTTAAGGCCAGATTAAGAAAATTTGGGAATAGGCAGCTTGCAAGGAGAATCATCCTCCTCCTTTGAATTTCATCCACCCTCCTCCTGCAATCTCTTCTCCAGACCCTAGCCTCCCTTCCTGTCCCCTATCCTCTAGCCTCCTGCTGCCTTCAACTACCCAGGTTCATTACTATTTTGCCCTTCCCCACCCAACTGGAGAGTCTAACTCCATCAGGACTCAGTCTGGCACTATGAGCTAGCTCACGTGACAGGCAGAGCCCAGATATTAAGTCTGACAGAGATCTTCAGATCAACCAGGACATGCATTTGAACTAGGGTTTTCTGGAAATAATAGGGAGATTTTTGGTGGGGGTGGGGAAGCCCTTTCAGAACTACTCATTTCACCTGTGAGAAAGATCCTTCCTGTCTACTCTAGAATACAGGATATACTTAATGTTAACCTACACGGAATTGAAGATAATATGCTATAACTGAATATAAAGCAAGGACAAAGACCAAGTCACTTAGAGGATGATCTTCCCTAAATAGCTATCTTCAAACTCTGTGTCTGAGGTTCTGCCCCTGTTGTCAGTGGCTTACCACTCCTTCTACACACACTGGCCCCAACAGTTTATGTCAGAACTACCAAACGGGAATAGCTTAGAGAAAAAAAGTCCTTACAGAAACTGGCTGTAACTCCTTCTTATGGAAGAATGTCCACTGGATTGAAAGCTTGTCCAGGGAGGCCACAGTGGTGGTGTAGGTGCAGACGAGAGTGACATCAGATCCAACAGTCACATTCACGAAATTGTCTGGGATGGTCACTTGCACTCCACTAACTCGACCTGAAAAGATAATCATCAAAAAGACAAAGACAATGACATCAAAAAGACTGATGACATTTTTTCATTACAAAGTACTTTCAATGACATATTATTTGAGAAATCTAAGGTGAGAAGGAGAATGCAGAATGAACCATATAGGAAAGTCAAGCAAGTGACTGGCATGAAGTAGAGAAGTTTCTAACAAACTACAATGTGAAGGTATTCAGCTCCTATGTGATGGTGAGCTAATAACACTGAACTGAGAATTTCTTCTGTGTAGGGATGACCTGACAATTTGTACAGCAACTCTGGGAAACTAACACACTCTCTATTCTTAACATGCTGAGAGTTTTTACTACAAATCGGTGTTGGATTTTGTCAAATGTTTTTTCTGTGTCAATTGATATGATCATTAATTTTTTTTAATTTAGCCTGTTATGAGAGATTATTACACTGAATTATTTTTGAATGTTGAACCAGCCTTGCATACCTTAACTAAATCCCACTTGGTTAGAATTATTTCTAAACATTGTGGGATTCCAATTTGCTAGTGTTTTGTTGAGGGTTTTTGAGTGTAAGTTCATGAGAGATATTGGTCTGTTAAGTTTTCTATTTTTATAACTGTCTTTGGTTTTTGAATCAAGGTAATACTGGCCTCATAAAATAAGTTTGAAATGTTTCTGCCTCTTTTATTTTTTGGAAAAGTTTGTGTAAAATTGGTGTTAATTATTTTTTAAACATTTGGTAGAATTATCCAGTGAAAGTATCTAGGCCTAGAGATTTCTTTTCAGGAGGTTTTTAAATTATGAATTCAATCTCTTTAATGATTATAGGGATATTCATATTATATACTTCACATTGGGTGAGTTTTAGTAGTTTGTTGTTTTTGAGAAATTGATCCATTTCTTCTAAGTTATCAAATAGATGAATGTAAAGTTATTCATAGTACTTCTTTATTATATTTTTAATGACTGTAGGATCTATAGTGATATTCCATATTTCATTTCTGATATTAGTGATTTGTATCTTATCTCCTTATATTTTTACTAGTATTGCTAGAGGTTTGTTGATTTTATTTATTGATTTTTTTTAAAGAACCAGATTTTTATTTCATTTAATTTTCTCCACAGTTTTCCTATTTCAATTCTATTGATTTTAGCTCTTAATTATTTTCTTCCTTCTGCTTGCTTTGGGTTTATTTTGTTCTTCTTTTTCCAGTTCCTTGAAGTAGGAACTTCAATTACAACTGAATTCAATGAGACTTCTCTTCATTTCAAATGTAAGCATTTAGTGTTATAAATTTTTCTCAGCACTGCTTTAGCTGCATGTTACATTAGTCTATATGTTATATTTTCATTTTCATTCAGTTCTATGTATATTTTTTAAAGTTCCTTTAAGACTGTCTCTTTGATCCACAGATTATTTAGAAGTGTGTTGTATAATTTTCAAATATTTACAGACTTTCTTGTTGTCTTTCTGCTCTTGGTTTTTAGTTTGATTACACTGTGCTCAGAGAACAGAATTATGACTTCAATTCTTTTGAAAGTTTTTGAGGCCTGTTATATGGCCATGCCCATGGTTATCTTGGTAAGTGTTCTGTGGGACTTGGGGGAACAAGTGCATTCTGCTATTTGGGGGTAGAATATTCTATACAAAGAGATATACTTTAAAACACTATGAATACTCTCCAAGATAGACCACATTCTGGGCCATAAAACAAACCTTAACAAACTTAAAAGAATAGAAATCATATAGTGTCACCTCTTACACTACAATGAAAATAAAGTAGAAATCAATAACAAAAACGGTTACTGGAAGTCCCAAAACACATGGAGATTAAACAACACACTTCTAAATAACTCATGGATTAAAGAAGAAATCTCAGGAGAAATTTTAAAATATTTTAAACTAAATGAAAATGAAAACACAACTTACCAAAATTTGTGGTGTGCAGCAAAAGTGCTTAGAGGGACATTTACAGCATTGAATGCATATATTAGAAAAGAAGAAAGCTCTAAAATCACCCATCTAAACTTATTCCTTAGGAAACTAGAAAAAGAAGAATAAATTAAATCCAAAGTAAGAAAAATAAGAGAAATAATGAAAATTAGGGCAGAAATCAATGAAACTGAAAACAGGAAATCAATAGAGAGAACCAATGAAACCAAAACTGATTATTATAAAAGATAAAGAAAATTGGTAAGATTCTAGCCTTAAGAAAAGCATACAGGGGACACAAATTACTAATATCAGAAATGAAAGAGAGGCCATCACTGCAGATACGATGTATATAATAATAAAGGAATACTAGGAACACCCCTATGCCCAAAATTTGATAACCTAGATGAAATGGACCAATTCCTTGAAAGATACAATCTGCCAAAACTCACACAAAACATAGACAATCTGAACAGGCTTATATCTATTCTATATCTATTAAAGAAATTGAATTAATAATTAATAACCTTCCAAAACAGACATCACCAGGCTCAGACGGGTTCACTGCTGAATTCTACCAAATATTTAAGAAAGAAACTATACCAATTCTCCACAACCTCTTTCAAAAGACAGAACAAAGGGAATACTTCCTAACTCATCCTAAGATGCCAACTGAAATCAGACAAAGATATTAAGAAAACTATAGACTACTATCTCTCATGAACATAGATGTAAAAAGCCTCAGCAAATTATTAGCAAATCAAATCCAACAAGGTTTCAGGGTACAAGATTAATGTACAAAACTATTGCCTTCCTATATACCAGCATTGAAAAAGTGGAATTCAAAATTAAAAACACAATACCATTTACATTAGCACCCCCCAAAAATGAAATATGTAAGTGTAAGTCTAGTAAAATCTGTACAAGATCTGTATAAGGAAAACTAAAAAACTCTGATAAAACAAATCAAAGAAGAACGAAGTAAATGGAGAGATAGTCTATGTGTATGGATAGGAAGACTCAATTATCATCAAGATGTAAGTTCTTTCCAACTTTATCTATAGACTCAATGTAATCCCAATCAAAATCCCAGCAAGTTATTATGTGGATATTAACAAAGTTATTTCAAAGTTTATATGGAGAGGCAAGACCCAGAATAGCCAATACAACACTGAAGAAGAACAAAGTTGGAGGACTGAAACTACCCAGGTTAAAGACTTCTTATAAAGCTATAGTATTCAAGACTGCGTAATATTGGTGAAAGAAAAGACAAATAGATCAACAGAACAGAACAGAGAGCCCATAAATAGATCCACATAAATATGGCCAGCTGATCTTTGACCAAGGAGCAAAGGCAATACAATGGAGCTAAGAAAATCTTTTTAACAAATGATGCTGGAACAAAATGGATGTCCATGTGCAAAACAAATTAATCTAGACACAGATCTTACTTCTTTCACAAAAATTATCTCAAAATGGATCAGAGATCCAAATGTAAAAACAAAATTATAAAATTCCTAGAAGATAATATAGGAGAAAATCTAGATGATCTTGGGTTTGATGAAGACTTTAGATACAACACCAAAGGCATACTCCATGAAAGAAAAAAATTGATAAGCTGAATTTCATTAAAATTAAAACTGCTCTGCAAAAGACACTATCAAGAGAATGAAAAGACAAGCCACAGACTGTGTGAAACTACTTACAGAAGACATATCTAATAAAGGACTATTATCTAAAATATACAAAGAACTCTTAAAACTCAGTAACAAGAATGCGAACAAGCAGACTGAAAAATGGACCAAAGACCTTAAAATACATCTCACCAAAGATGCTATACAGATGGCAAATAAACATATGAAGAGATGCTCCACATTATATGTCATCAGGGAATTGCAAATTAAAACACTACACACACATTAGAATGGCCAAAATCCAGAACACTGAAATATTGAATGCTGATGAGGATATGGAGCAACAGAAATCCTCACTTGTTGCTGGTGGGAATGCAAAATGGTACAGCCACTTTGAGAGACAGTTCGGTGGTTTCTTACAAAACTAAACATATTCTTACCATACTATACAGCAATTATATCCCTTGATACTTAACCAAAGAATGTGAAAAATTATATCCAGAAGTCTGCACATGGATGTTTATAGCAGTTTTATTTATAATTGCCAAAGCTTGGAGGCAACCAAGATATCCTTCAGTAGGTGAATGTATTAATAAACTGTTGTACATCCAGACAATGGAATGTTATTCAGAGCTAAAAAGAAATGAGCTATCAAGCCATGAAAAGACATGGAGGAAACTTAAAAGCATATTCCTAAGTGAAAGAAGCCAATCTGAAAAAGCTACACACTGTATGATTCCAACTATATGATATTCTGGACAAGGCAAAACTATGGAGACAGTAAAAAGATCAGTGGCTGTAAGGTGTTGATGCAGAGGAAAGCATGAATAGATGGAGCACAGAGTATTTTTAGGGCAGTGAAAATACTCTGTACAATAATATAATGGTGGATACATGTGATTACATGTTTGTCAAAACCCAAAGACATTCTGTCTACTATGTTAGGAAACTCCTATTTAAATCTTTTATTTTAGCAGACAGTCCCTTTCATTTTGTTTTATTTATGTTTTTGCACACGTCTTAGCCTACTTTTGTGGGCTATATTTCTAATGCTAGTTTAATTTTCAGTTTTTGCAGTGTTGTTTCAGTTTGTTTGGTTATCTGGGGTCCCCAGGGCTTCCGTTTGTCCCTGACCCTGTTGCCTGAGTGGGTGGAAGCATTTCTCCAGGTCAGGCTGCTGAGGGTCTCTCAGTGGGAGATCAGTATGGTAGGATACGCCTACTGGAACCCCCAGCTGCCCTGCTGTCTCTGTGGGGCGGGGTAGTGGAAGAATCTCAGACCCACAGAGACAAAGAGCCTTCAGGAAGCAGGTATTTGCTGTAGCTTCATCCCTCTTGTCTGTTCCACTTTCCCACCTCAGTATCACTAGGTGAAAGGAGGAAGCCTCAGGCCCAGTGGGGAAGGAGAATGCTTCTTCTGTCTACTACTATTGGTGGGGCCCCGATGAATCTCCCTGGCCAGCGATATTGAGCTCATCTGATGTCAAAGGACTCCCGTTTCAATCTAGGGGAAAAAATGAGCTTCCCTGTGAGCTGCCCTGTGTTGCTAGGTAGGATCAGGGAATGTCAGGATTGGGTCCCCTTCCTCCTTCAGGTAAAGAGACGTAAGACACCCTGCCTCTCTGTTGTTCCCAGGGTCCAAAGCCCGTTTGCTTTCTTCTTACCATTCTTCAGAGTTCTCCCTTGGTTGTCTCTTGCATTATTCCCAGGGAGGGTTTATACTTGTGCTTGGCAGGGAGAAGCAAGGAGAAACAGAACTATGCCATTTTGTCAAAACCAGAAAGCTCCCTCAAGATTTAAGACTGTAAAAGGGGCCTGAGACCACAATGTTTGAGAACTGTTAGCCTTACAAAAGGATGTGCTGCCCATCTGGAGGAACACCAAAGAGCCCCCTACCCAAAAATCCAGCCTACCACTGTATTTGAAATCCTTAGTACTACATAAGCATTTTCCCAAGGGATGTTATAGGGTAACATTATAGAGGCACTGGTTCATCTGAGTAATGGGTTATTATCCACTGAAAAGTTAGAGAGTATAGAAGCTCTCCAGGATGGAATGTAAGACTGTGAGGTAGGTATTTTAAAAGGCCAAGTTTAAGAGATGCTCTCTATGCTACAGGGCGCTAGAGTGAGAGCGCTAGCTGCCTGCAGGGTTGGGGCAAGAAGATACAATGATCGTGGGAAGATCAAAGGAAATAGTACAGAAAGACAAATTCCTGGCCTCCTTCCCAATTTTGCATACCCAAAGACTACTTTTAATTTTATTTTTCTAAATGACAGTGGTCAGGCAAAAGGAACTCAGGAACCTGACAAACATTTAGAGAAATTTTAGAGAAAAAGTAAACCATTGTACCAATTACCCCTGGTTTCTTGGATTCAATAGCCGTGTTCTCTGTCACAGCCAGGCCATCTGGTCCAGCTGCTTCTCTGCCAGAGTTGGCAGTTCACATGGCAACCAACGTCTTGATGAACTGAGAGAAGTGTTTTAGGGCAGACAGCGATGCAGCACCTTCTAACTACATGCAGTTTCCCCCTTCCCAAGGTTCTCCTCCCCGGGCTTTCCTGGTTCCCAAAATGCCTCCTCCCAAAACAAAACTGGCCTGCAGAAATAAGCTACTCTTTTTGACGGAAAATTTACTAGAGTGACTGGAGTCACTAAGTGACTCTCTCCTGTCCTCAAGAACCCATCTTGTTTCTCCTGGAAGTTAGCCACATCCATCTCTGGCTATGCCCAAATGATGACTTCCAAATGTCTTTAAAGCATCCAAAATTAAAGGGACAGAATGGGGATCTGGTGGCCATTAAAGTTCCCATAAACTTTCCCCTAAAAATAGAGATTTTGAAGCTATTATTTGGCCATCATTTTTGTCCTCTAGTTTGCATACCAATATCTATTATGGGATTGGCTAATGGTGGGAACTTATGCTAAGTAAGGCCAAAATAACCTCCAAACAAACAAACAAACAAAACCTTTAAAGCCTGCTCTCAACAAAAGTGCCTGAAAGCAGAGTAAACACAATTCTCACACAAGGCAAGCCATGGAAGAACCCGTGATGCCTATGAACAAATATCTGTTGAGCACCTATTTTGTGTCATAAACAGTGCTAACGCTGGGGAAATAATAACAAACAAGAGGGACATAATCTCTGCCTACTATGTCAACACACCAGAAAGCCATTTGTAGCACAGACCAGAATGCAGGCAAAAGAAAATCAAGAATTTGGGAACTATGATTCTGACTTAAATATTTTCAACATATTTTAATAGAAGACATACATAAATATGTAAATATGTAAAAGCTCAACAATATCATCTAGGAGTAAGGATGGTAACCTCCAAATCTACTGTAAGACAATATATTTCTAAGAATACTATACACTGTTCTGTAAAATAGGTAACAATTGGCAAGGCAATATCTCCACACCATTTTATTGCCCTGATTCGCTATACTCAGCACCATAACCAATCCTTAAATTCTGAAAAGATAGATTTCAGAAATTGTCCATCTCTAATATAGTGACAATACACTTCAGAGATAAGAGTTATAATATTTCCAGATGAACTTTTAAAAAACATCACATCATTCAATTAGTGCACATAACTTATACCTCTGAGATCACCCTCTAGCCTAGCACTGTCCAAGAGAACTTTCTGTGATGATGGAAATGTTCTTTCTGTGCTATCCAATTCAGTAGCCATTTTCCACATATAGTTATGGAGCATCAGAAATGTGAATTTGAATTAATTTATATTTAAATAGTCACATGTGGATAGTGAACAGTGCAAATTTAGTCTTAGAATGAAGGTGATTCTTTGTGTGTCAAGGAAAAAAAAATGTTCCCTTCCTTTGGATTCACTTAGTCAAAATTGAGAAATTATTTAACAATTGAAAAAGTCAAAAAATCTCTACATTAACAAGACTGTGAATAAACAGCAAAATAAAGATTAGTACCTGATTTAAACAAAACTCAGGATTATAATTTCACTCACTGACCTGGGTGAATCAAAAAAACAAAACAAAAAACCCGTATGTGATTGAAATACGTGTGACTACTTTTAAACATCAGTGCATACTATTAAAGGAAAATAACCCAAGGTGTACACACTTGAGTTAATCAACACTCAAAAAAAGATTTTAAATGCCTCATGTTTTGTTAATGATTGTTCATCCATCTATTTAATGCCTACAATGTGGCAGGCACTTTACTTATAGGGGGATTATTATTCTCCTAATATACCAAATAGCTGTGTTTAACCTTTTGAAGTGATTTAATTTCCAGCAACTTCATGTATAATTGCTTCATTTTTGAGTTAGGGAATAATATAACCAAATGATCACTCATTCTATGGATCTGACTGCAAAACCAAAGTTCAAATATAGAACTGCATTAAAATGCATAGCACGTACCTCCGGAAAATGGAAAAAACATTAACATATCTTTCCAACAGCTAACTAATATATATTACAAGCATCTAAAATGATGTGCTTGAACTTTTTCAGAAGACATTTTTCATTATTTTCCTGAAATGGAATTTAACCTGATTTCCTAAGAAGTCATCAGAAAGGTTTTCATTAAAATAAAATCTCTCTTGCTTAGTTGTACAAAAAAATTCATTTAAAATATGTATGTGAAAATCATTTCTGGATGTTTGGGGTTTGAGAAGGTAGTTCACTCTTTTATTTTCCCACCTTTATTGATACATGACTGACATAATGTTGTGAAGGTTTAAGCTGTACAAAGTGTTGATTTGATACATATATATGTTGCAAAATGATTACCACTATCGCATTAACTAACAGTTCCATCCATCATATAATTGCGATTTCTTTTTTGTGGTGACAACATTTAAGATCTACTCTCTTAACAATAGGGTATTGTTAATTATAGTCACATTGCTGTATATGAGATCTGCAGAACTTATTCATCTTTTAACTAGAAGTTTGTACCCTTTCACCAACATCACCCCATCTCTCCCACCCCCACCACCCCTGGTAACCACCACAATACTCTCTGTTTCTATGAATTCAGTTTTCTTAGATTCCACATAGGAGTAAGAGTATACAATGTTTGTCCTTCTCTGACTTATTTCCCTTAGCATAATACCCTTAAGGTTCAACCACGTCACAAATGGCAGGATTTCAGAAAGTAATTCTTTCAATAAACATTTCCTAAGTGATCACTGTGCCAAGTACTATGCTTGACACCAAAAACGTAACATTCTTCCTGAGCAGGAACCAAGTCCAGATAGCACATCAAATTGCACATTGATGGAAACATTACCAGTTTCCTCACAGCCATATCTGCATCAACTAATGGATACTACCAATGGCCAGGCATTGAAATCTTTCTTTCTCTGACTTCCATACCTATGTAAGCATAGCAAACAACAATATATTATACCATATTTTCATTCCATCTGCTAGAATGACACTGCCATATTTTGCTTTGGGCCAGCTAGACTGTATATGTATAGACACAAAGTACACACTGTATGCCACCAAAACCAGTTATGCAAAGGCTCTGAAATATTTATTGGTCACCCTGATTGGGCTTTGTTCTAAAAGTCACAATCAAGTGAGATCCTGACATCATCTAAGTAACTTTGTAAATGATAAAAAAAATTTATACAAGGTATAAACCCAATTTTGTAATGTAATATATATGCTAGTAAAGGGAAACAATAAGAAATTCACCAAAATCTCTGGTAAGATTGCTGGTGATTTTTATTTTCTTATTTATATGTTTCTATACTTCCAACCTCTCTATAAAGACTGCATATTACATTTTTAATCAGTAAAAAATTTATATATATATATGTGTGTGTGTGTGTGTGTATATATATATATATATTATTTATAGTAAAAACCACTCTTGCAACTGTTCCAAAACTAGTGTCTAGTATATGCCAAAGTAAGGTCTCACATAGGGAAGTCGGCGTTGACTACAGCTGTGATTTTAGGGGGCTGGTGCAAAAGGCCCAGGGGCAAACCAATTAACCAATGACTGGAAGCTCTTTGAAAGGAACAAAGGCTTTCACTGTCTAAAGTTAAGGTTTAAAATGAATAATCCTGGGGGAAAGGGAAAACAGTAACATATGCTCCCACCAGGATGGAAACTGAAAAAGGCAGCTTTTTCCAGCTCTAAGTCCTGGTTAGGTCACTGGATAAATGCAGTATTGCCTTCTGGTGACTCTGTAGAACACATTTGTTTAAACATTTAGTAACGAACATTTAGAGAAGTATTAAAAAATGCCATATAGTTTTGAAAAGGAACACTTTTTTCTGATTATAAAAATAGTGCAATATTCTTCGTAGAAACCCTGGAAAATATGAAAAAGCTAGAAAATAAGATAAAAATCATACATAATCCCATCACCCAGAGGTAATCACCATGAGCAGTTTGATCTATAACCTTCTAGTAATTTATTCTAAGCATGTGGTTATATCCTGCTTTTACACTTAATATTTTATCCTGAGCATCTTCTTACGTCATTAAATATGCTTAGTAAACCTTATTCTAATAATTGCCTAATATCACTGATGGCTTAAAAATATCATTTCTTGGGTAAATGATCTTATTGTATCTACTATGGACCTGATTTATCATAAGAACAGATTCAAATGTATCTGCTATTTGAAAAAAATAGCCAAAGGATTTTTTTTTTGAATTAGTGATCTCTCCTAGGTCTAACCAACATTAGGATTTTGACTCTAAAAGTGATTCTGTTCTGCTCAAACTCCTAAAAACGTCCATATTGTGAACAACAATAAATCACTCACATATTTTCCTAAATAGTCTTAAGCTTGGAAAAGCACAACTTCCTTAAGAAATGTTCGATAATAAAGCATGGCAGGCGCTCCCAGCCAGGCTCTGCCTGCTGTAGCAAAGCAAGTCGATCACGAGTTTGAAGGAAACACTCAAGTAAAACAGAGAAAAAAGTATCCTTGGCACAAGTTTAAGCTTCTGAGTAAATTCATCTGTTCAGCTTCCAAACTAAAAAAAGAAAGATACTGTGATTTTTCTGGAAAAAAATTCTAATTCAGAAGCTACATAAAACAATTCTATGTACAGGCTGGGCCCCCAAAATATCAGCATAGCACATATTTGCTAAGCAAAGATTTCTGAAAATTATTTTACTCAGCATACTAATCACAGTTCCTTTTAAGCACAGGAGGGGAACACTCTTAAGTAAAAATTTGCAATTTCAGTTTAAAAAGGGAAACTCCATTCCCAATGATCTTTGGTGGGTTGGAGATCCTTTTCTTACCTGCAAGGCAGTTTAGGATCAGAAAGACCTTCCAAAATGTGAACACCATTGTTTCAAGGTTCGTGAGCGCAGCCAGGGTCCTGTAGCTTTGCTGGGCTAGGCTGAGTCTCAAACTGGCTTCTTCAATCACACCGAGGTTTGCCAGGCTTATCTGCCGGCATCACCAAGCAAACAAGCCTCCTCGGGCTTACTTATTGGGTAGAGAGCTTTCTCAGAGCAGATCTGTATTTCTCTGAAACAGTTTTCATGGGGCATGTTTCCTTGAAATAATTTGCTACTGTGTTAATAATAAACCCATGTATTTAAATTCTTCAAGTTCTTTGTACACAGATTCCCTAAGTTTATTGTTTAAAATCAATCTTATTAAAAAGTTATACTTGGGGGATAAAGATATAATTAGAGAGAGCCTAAGCAAATAAAAGTTGACAAGGCTAATTAATTTCAAATATTTCCATAAAAGTCTTACAGCATTGATTGACTAACCTTTTACAAATAAAGTTAGTAAATTAGTGCTCTAAGATTTTTCTCAGGAGACAGGGTTCACAGGAAGGGCACAGGGGATATGAAGCAAAAAAAGCATTCATTTCTATGTGAAAAAACTTTGGACATGTCACACTTTTTTACAGCCCTAGCAGTATAATGAATTGCATGCTTATGTCTTCCAAATTAGAAACTCTATGGTATTTATTCATTCACCTAATTTTGCAGAATCAGGTGAGTGAATAAATGCTTTAAGACTTTCATTGGATGAGTCTGAATTTTTGTAGAATCAGGTTACTGAATAGGTGCTACAGGGTTAACTTGGAAAGGGGGTTCACTAGGAGGGAATGGCAGGCTGCACAGGTGAGAAGCCTTCACATGAACATGAACTTCTAACAAAGTTACGCTCGTGCTTAAGTTACCCTGAGATACATAAGGGCCTTCTCTGGCTCTTGCCCCGAAATCTCTAAGCCCTGTTGTTTCTGTCTCTTCAATGGCTCTCAGATTTGTACCTTATCCAATCAGCTGCTCCCATCCTGGTCCAGGTACTCAGCTCCTTACCCTTGGCCTACTGTAGCAGCTTCCTAAATGATTTCCTTGACTTCTTCCTCCTTCAGCCTGTGTACCAGTCACATGCCAATGGGCCAACACTGATCAAGCATCTTCAGTGACACCATTATGGACTCTTTCCTCAAATCTAAAGTCCTTAACCTGGATTCCCAGCCTTCTAAGATTTGGCCCTCACCTCATCTGACCTTTAGTCATGTTAAATCAGCCACCTGAAAAATGCTGTCAAAAATTATTGCTTCAGAGTGTTCAGTCACATGAAATATATACAAGTTGCACTGATAAGTTTTATGAACTTTAATTTACGAGAAAGGTTTGACACCATCCCACCTCAGCCAAGCCAATTTCCTACAGCTCCTCAGCAAGCCATTTTGCTCCCATCAGGCATAACTCCTTCTCAAAGCCTTCCCTGCTCATGCTCATGGCTGATGCCAAACAATGGCTTCAGGTGAATTCCATCACTACTCAGAATTTTCTCTTCCCACCTCTTGCTATCTAAGCATATTCTTATCACATATCAGTCACGCTATCCTTTATGAAAAATGTGAAGAATCCACACACCACCCCTCTCTGGGCTCCCTCTTGGACAAACGTGTATTGTACTTAGAACCAATACCCTTCAGTTGGCACCTGATCACTCTTCAGTAGTCTCCTATTTATTAACGGGGTCTCCCCTAAATCCACTGGCTGTGAGCCCCTCCAGGCCAGGGACCAGGTTTTATGCAGGCAGTTCCCAACCTAAGAAAGGGTGTGTCCCAAAATGTATTGGTAAGCTCATTGTTTGGGCCCAAGAATACATATTCCTGCCAAAGCAGTGCTATAAAATGGAAGTCCCATTCCCAGATCAATGCAGTGAATAGTCTAGCATTGGCTTGAATTCTGGCTACTGGGCCATATACGGCAGGGGAGGAGAAGGAGCAGCAGGTGGAAGAGAAAGAGCATCCTTTTCCCTTCCCAAGACACAGGTTGAGCACAAGGCAACATTTTTTCCCCAAATAACTACTTCATTTCTTTGTCACCCACCTTCCCTTCTGTCCTCCACCCTCATGGTCTACTGGCCCCTTGTGTACCTAGGCTTCCCTAAGGGAGGGTCTTACTCTTCCAAAATCCTGTGCTCCAAAATTACTTTTTTCTTTCCAATCTTATTCCTCTCATAAACACACTCCCTCCTCTGTATAAGCAGATATCAGCTCCATGTTAGGAGGGAAAAAAATCAATTGCCATGAACATTCCCCAACTTGTTTACACTATTAAAAATAGAATGCTTGTTTTCCCCCAAATTAATCTCTGATCGGGAATACTGGGCAATGAAAAAAGAGAAATGGCCTGAGGGAGGAGGTTCTACAGAGGAGGACAACTTATAGGGCAGCCTCCTGTAAGTCCACAGCTCTTCTCAGCCTTGGTTCTGCCTTTACCTGGGTCCGCCAAGCCGCCAAAAGACCCATGGTTTTCATAAAAAGCCAGAAGTAATACTGGCTTTTCCAGTGGTAGGGAGCTGGGATGGGGAAAGAAATTTCTAGATTTGGTGTTTGTAAGCCAAGGGCTTACTGTCCTTCCTTCCATGCCCCCATAGGTGACTGTAGTATGGTGACCATATAATGAATCATCAAAATTAAAACAATTTGAGAGTGAAGGGGGTGCTATTAGCAGTTACAAGGGACAGATAGTATAAACCATGACATAGTCCCAGGCAAACCTGAATGTCTGGTCACCTGCCCACAGGGGAGTGCTAAGCACAAAGCAGGCGCTAAGTAAAAGCCTGCTAAATAATTCAATATGTCGAAGGTGGTTGGCCCAGAGATGGGGAATAGAGCATGGTTTAAGGCTACTGCCAAAACCCGTCTGAACCAGAACCTCTCTTACAAACACAAAACACTCAAGAAGGTTTAAGTAAAATGCCTATACTGCTGCTATGTGGGAACTAACAGGTAGAACTCTGTTAAAATAAACTCTAAAAGACAATCTAAATTCGCTGCTTCAGGCTGAATTTTGATGTCATTGACTATTGCTCAGAAGAAGTGAGTCATCAACTAGCACATGAAATATTATTAAGTATCTAGCACATTTTTACAGAGCTTTACAATTTTTAAACTGCTTTTCCATTTTTATCTTCACGACTGACAATAAAACAGATAGGGCAGGTGTTATCTACATTCTCTATATAAGAAAACAGAAGCTCAGAAACGTTGTGTCTTTCCCAAGGTCACATAGCACGCATTCGATGCCGTCCCTCCCATCACACTGCACAGTGGCACAGTGTGAATATATCGTAACAAACATGCTACTGCCTCCAGGGTTCTTCTTTGAGAACTTTCAGAAATTTGCAGTTCATGACTTTTCCCTCATTTTTTTAAACTTAAAAATTACAAAAGTAATACATTTTGATTATGCAGGGATTTCAAAGAACAAAGAAGTATACAGAGGATAAAAAGAAAGTCTCCATTCTCTCATCCACATGTGCAATTGCATGCTATGTTTACAAGCTGGGAGTTTCGCATTTTTCTTAGACTGTTTATGAATTTACACACATGTACACAAGGTGGGGTTTTTTAAAAGTACAGCTAATTATACATATTGTTCTATAAGTTGCTTTTTTTCCCCCAAGAAAGCATTTTGGTTATCTCTTTATGTCACCATGTACAACTACATCTATAGCTCTACCGTACCTATCTTAAGGCTACATGGTAATTCATAGTTTGAATGTACCACAACTTATTTTACCATTCTCCTACTGGTGAATTTTTAGGTCATTTCCAGTTTTTCACTATTATAAACAATGGTGAAATGAACATTCTTTTGCTTATATTTCTGCTCACTTGTGTGATTATTTTTGTAGATTAGGTATCTAGAAATGAAACTGCTGGATCAAAGGATATGAACATTTTAATTTTTGGCAGATTATGAAAAATTGTTCACCAGAAGCCCTTTACAAATCTACACCTCCGTTAAGTGTGTGGGTGCCTGTTTCTCTACAGCCTTGTCAACAGTGAAAATTACCGGTTTTTTAATTTTATTAGTATCGTGTGAAAACTGGTATTGCATTGTTGTTTTAATTTGTATTTCTCTAATGAGGTTGAGCCTCTTCACAGATTTACTGACCTAATTGGTGTTCTTTTCCCTGTAAATTGCCTGTTTTATGACTTAAACCATTTTTCCACTGAGCTAATTTTCATACTGTGGAAGTGTTCTTTAAAATTATGAACCTTATTCTGAGTTTGGTATTTACATTATAAATATTTTCTTCTAGTCCATCACTTTTCTAAAAAATTCTGTCTTTCCTAAAAATACATAATATTTCCTTCTAATACTTTTACAATTTTGTCCCACCTTTCAGTTATAGCAATTCTCTCCTTCCAGTTGCTCAGGCCAAAGGTGCCTGTGTCATCCCTCATTCCTCTCCTTCCCTCATGTACCACATCTAATTCATCAGTAAATTCTTTTGGGTCCATGTTCAAAATACAACCAGGCCCTGAGCACTTCCCCACCTTGTTAAAACCCTAGTCTGAGCACTAGCATCAATTGCCTGGCTCACTCCCAGAGTCTCCTAACTGGTCTCCCTGCTTCCTCCTTGTCCCCTTACAGTCTACTATCACAACAACTGGAGTGATCCTTTTATATGTAAGTCAGATCACGTCTCACTTTTGCTCAAGATCCTCCAATGGTTCCCAATTTGTCTCAAAGTAAAAGCCAAAGTCTTTAACTTAGATGACGCAAAAATTATCTGCACCACCCATTCCAGCACCTCTCCAACCTTATCTGCTACCATTCTTCCCTCTCTCTCTGCTCCAGCCACCCACCTGTTCTTCTTGTTGAATCTCCAAAGCAGCCAGGCAGGCTCCCACTCTTTAGGGCACATGCACTGGCACTGGCCTTTGTCTGTGACACTCGAACCCCAGATACCAATAGGGCCAATGCTCTTATCTTCTTTAAGTCTTTGCTCAAATGTCAGTTTCCAATGGCTCACTTACTCAATTTAAAACTGCAGCTTTCTCCATTGCAGCCCTCCCAATCCCCACTAGCTTTTCCTTTTTTCATAGCACTCATTACCATCCACCATACTATACAGCTTACTTATTGTTTTCTTCTTCACTCAGCTAGAAAGTAAACTTCAAGAGGGCAGTGATTTCTGTCTTTTATTCCAAGGGCCTAGAACAGTACCTTACACATAACAGGTACTCAATACTTTTTTTAAATTTGTTCGATACGAGTTTATTTCTGCTTGTCAGAACATACATTCACATACATATAAATGCCCATGCTCACAATATCAGTTCTGATTCAGGCTGTTTTTTATATCATCCTTCTTTTTTTCCCCCTCTCCTTTTTTTTTTTAACATTTTTTATTGATTTTTAATCATTTTACAATGTGTCAAATTCCAGTGTAAAGCACAATTTTTCAGTTATACATGAACATATATACATTCATTGTCACATTTTTTTCTCTGTGAGCTACCATAAGATCTTGCATATATTTCCCTGTGCTATACAGTATAATCTTGTTTATCTATTCTACATTTTGAAATCCCAGTCTATGCCTTCCCACCCCCTGCCCCCTTGGCAACCACAAGTTTGTATTCTATGCCTATGAGTCTGTTTCTGTTTTGCATTTATGTTTTGTTTTGTTTGTTTGTTTGTTGATGCTCCTGGAGAATGTCATTCTAAGTGAAGTAAGCCAGAAAGAGAAAGAAAAATACCATATGAGATCACGCATATGTGGAATCTAAAATCTAAAATACATTTTTGTTAAATTAATGAATTTGTGAATCTGGATTTAACCCATTTGAAATTTTGTTTTTGTTTTTGTTTTTTGGCAGGGGACGTAATTAAGTTTATTTTTATTTATTTATTTAATGGAGGTACTGGGGGTTGAACCCAGGACCTCGTGCATGCTAAGCATGCACTCTACCACTGAACTATACCCTCCCGTGTCCACTTGAAATTTACTTTTCTGTACTGTGTGAGATGGGGTGGAATGTTTTTTAATGCCCTAATGTCTTAATTAGGAGTAAATCCTTACCCTTTAAGGGAATTTTCTCTTTGGAAATAGCTAGATCATTTGAGATTAATTCTAATAAATAAGGTAGGTGATCAAGTTCAGTAATGCCATTTTGTGGTCAAGAAAATAATTATAAGGTAATTAGCCTGCTGTCTTTGTGTGTCTTGGGAGCTGGCTTACAAGTCAATCTTGGGTTTCCAGAAGACAAACCAAGGCCATTCTTATAGCATCATTATGAGAGAGAGAGACAGAGAAACCTGAAAGCAAAGCTTTTCATACATATTTTTTTGACAGTTGAAGTAGTCATCATGGGAAAATTAGAATTTATTGGACTTCTTTATACATATTTTATGGTTCTGTATGATTTTTAAAATTTTGAATTACATATAGAAGGGCACACTCCAGTCAGTGCTTAGAGTCCAAAGATTTTAATTCATTCCTCTTGTAATGGTTCCAAAGAAGTTGTTTCAAAAATTCCTCATGCAGTCACAGCACCACCGAAGCTTCCCTGCTTTTCCCAACGGCCTGCCAGGCATCTCTGCTTACATGCCCCACTGGTGCTTTAAACTTCACCTCACACATGTCATCCTCTGTTTCCAAACCTGTGCCACTTCCCAGTCACTGTAGCTGGTGCCCCCATTACAACTCTTCACTGGGGTATTCTTTGACTTCTGTTTTTATTCACCCTGCCATTCCACTAATATCAAATCCTATTCAGAACGTCTCTTTAGTCCATCTTCTTTCCATCTCCTGCCATACTCCAGTTCAGCCCTGATTATCTGTAATTTAGATGGTTACAGTAGCCTCCTAGCCCATCCCCTGGCCTCAAATCTTCCTCTCAAGTCCATCCTTTATAACCCTGCCAGGTAAATTTTCCTAAAGTCCAGTGTAATCATGTCATTCTCATAATCAAAAACCTTCCATGACTTCCCGTCACCTTTTTGCCGAGACATAAATGTTTTTATCAGACATTTAATAGGTACCAAACCTGTGTTTCCTGTCTATTTTTTGCTATTTGTAACACCAAAGAATGTCAGAGCTGGTCGAAGTCCTACAGACAGTCTCCAGACAAAACTAAATACTCTCCGTTCCCTGAACATATATGCCTCACTTCTCGATCCCTGTGCCTTTACATGGCTATTCCCTCCTCCTAGATCACCCATCCCATCAAGTCGAATTGTCAAAAATTTACTCATCCTCTGAGCCTCATCACAAATGCTAACTCCTCCACAGATTGTCTCCTGATTCCCATATGATGTGATCTCACCTTTGCAGCCGTAGTTAATACCATTTGCTCAGCACTTAGAGGATAGTACATCTATTCATATATGGGTCCCCTTTGTGCTTCTAAGAATGCAAGCTCCTAAGGAGAATAAGGACCAAGTTTAGGTGATTTCACACACACACACACACACAAAACCTGTTATGGACCAGGCATTATGCTAGGTTCTTTACGTGTATTATATCACAATCTTCTTCAAAGCCTTAAGATATAGGAAATATTATTATCCCCATTTTATAGAGAAAGAAACAGAAGGACAGGAAAATTATGCAATTTGCACAAATCTCATATATATCAACAGGCAGACTCAGGACTCATATCCTCATCCCTCTCAACTGGCCTCAAATACTCCTGTTATGTAGCCCATATCCTAGTTCACATGAACAGTTAGGCAGTTTTCTGCTTTCTTCACTAGGCAGTACCTATTGGCTTCTGCTCCCTCTCCCTGTCCTTTATTGCACATATCTAGTGAGCAGCCATGTTTATCCTGCTTTACCAGGACCTTGTTTATCAGATCCTTATGAAATGGCTGCCTGTCATCCTCTTCATAAGTAAAGCTGTTGCTGGTCAAAACCTCAGTACCTGGTAACCATCTTATTGCTGAAGATGAGGCTCAGAGAGAATGTTTCTCAAGATCACATAAACACCAGAGTCAGGACCTCAACCCAAGTCAGCCAGCTCTGGAACACGTGCTCTTAACTTACGGTAGACTATGACTTAAATGACCTGGCCTAGTGATGTTATGAATTCACTTTTTCAAGTTCATGGTATATCAAAGTGACTATCTGAAAGGTAACACTCATTTGGATGTGAACAAATGTAGAATAACATCAGCATCAACAACAACAAACTTCCTTACTCCAAGTTAACACTGAGTTGCCTTGAAAACAATTAAAAGAAGTAGCACATAATTCTACAATTCTCCGAACCAGGAAGCTGAGAGTCCCAGACTAGGGATTCCAGAAAGGGAAACTCTCAAGTGAATTCTATGATAGTGCTACATAGTGAAAGAGTCCTCCTTCTCACTCCCATCCCTGTGTATAAGGGCTGGCATTTCTCTCAGCAATCAACCTGGTGTGAACTCACAACCCCTAAATATGCTCTCTGGGCACCTTGCTGGAACTCCTCCAGAGGCCTCCTGAGAATGGCCAGCAGTAGCCCTCAGTGAAGCTGTGAAACAAGGGCACTTGAGGAAGATGTTTAGGTAGGGCTACGGAGTTTCTGTCCTGTTGAATTTGGGAAATCTTTGTTTCCTCTCGCAGAGGGAAGAATCATGCAGAAAGTTCTCCTTTGGCAAGTCGTGTTTTAACAAGGAGTATGAGTCAGCTCGTGTCGAGTAGCGTGGGACTGCTTACCTAGCGATAGTAGGGAGGTTGGAAAGAGTTAGTACCAGGAACTCTATGTTAACTGATAGTGTGACTCAACCTGCTGTGTACATTAATGTGTTTGGGGAAGCCTACTCCTAGGCAATTTGTGTTGACGCACTGTACAAATACATGTCATAGGCTCCACTTAAAAAAAATACATGTATGCGCAGGCGCAAGCACACACATGTGCGTGCACACATGCACACACCTATTCAACCCAAAGAGGTCCCGGATCCTTCCATTACTTCCAATTGGAAGAAGTCAAGTTTGACTTGAACTCAGAAAATCATATTCTAATTGTACAACTGCAGGGCCCTGGTTTGGTGTCTGTTTGTTTGTTTAGCCAGTCCTATTTAATACTTCCTAAAACTGCCATACTTGAGTGAAGTTAACCCTAAAAATCAGAGATCCTTTTGGAACCAAGAGATTGAAGAATTTCACAGCTGCCTAAGGTACCATTAATGGTACCTGTGACTTAGTAATAAGAGTTGCCAAATGCTGAAGGCTTACTAGATGACAGGCTCTGGGTTTAGTATTTAATATGCATTAAGTCTCACACTAATCCTATGAAGGAGGTATTAGTCATGCTCCTTGTTTTACAAATGAGGGAAATAAAGTTCAGAGAGGTAAAACGAGTTTTCTTTGGTCACACGGTTTGTAAGTGGCAAATCCAGGCCTCAGGCCCAAGTGTGACAACTCCAAAGCCCACTGCCCTGCCAATTATGTGATGTGACTTCCCAGCATTGAACAAGGAACAGTAGAATACGTAGTTAACACAGCCCCTGCTTGCATGGCTCACAGTCTCACTGGGAAGACAAGGCAAATATATACCAAACAGGACTTATGCTAAGAAGTATGCAATCGTGAAAGGCCACATTATGCAACACAGAAAACAAATAAATACAAGTACAAAAAGAGAAATATGGACTATTGCAAGGGATGGCTGTGATCCTCAAAATCTTCATTGCAGAATGAATTCTGTGGGATCCACCTGGCAGGAGACAGGGATTCTGGGAGGATTTGAGTAGGATACTTTTTCCTATCCCTCCCCATCCTTTCCCCTTTAGTAACCATAAATTTGTTTTCTGTGTCTGAGTCTATTTCTGTTTTGTGAGTAAGTTAATTTGTATAATTTTTTGATTCCACATATAAGTGACATCATATGATGTTTGTCTTTCTCTGTCTGACTTACTTCACTTAATATGATAATCTCTAGGTCCATCCATGTTGCTGCAAATAGTATTGTTTCATTCTTTTTATGGCTGAGTAATATTCCATATATATATATATATATATATATATATATATATATGGAATACCACAACTTTATCCAATCATCTGTCGATGGACATTTAGGTTGCTTGAGTAAGATTTTTGAAGGTAAAGAACTAGAATGAACGATGAAAAGAGAGAGGTACTGTTTCAGAAAAATGACAATAAGGCAGAGGCCAGGCTGCTTTACGGAAGGGCTGGAAAGAAATCAGTGTTAGGAATATCTAAAAAAAGAGTTAAGATGGGGGTCAGGCATGAAGAAGCTTACAAAGAAGAGACTAAGCTGGAGAAAATGGCAAAAGTGTCAAATTCTATCGGATTTGGTTTACAGTAGGGGAAGCAAACGAAAAGTCTGTTTTTGTACTTGCTTGTCTGCTTGGCTTTTATCGGACCTGATGTTTTGCTCTTGCTGTTTATAGTTTGCTAGGTTTAATGAGGCAGCATAGCACAGTGACAAAGAGTGCAGTCTCCAGAGTCAGGCAGCTTGGCTTTAAACATAGGCTCTGCCATTTACCAGCTGAGGGATGGTGAGCAAGTTACTTCATTTCTTTGTGCCTCATTTTCCTCACCCATAAAATGAGATAAAAGAAGACCTACCTCATGAGATGATTATTGTTGTAAGAATTATTATTTGCAAAGTGCTAAGAATAGTGCCTGAATATAGTAAGTGCTATAGATGTGCTTGTATAAATACAAATGTAACTCCTTATCAACACTGAAATATGTGGGAAATTTCTAAAGTCACTGTGTAAAGATCATTCTCTTAAAAACAACTGGTCGATGGGGCCACCCAGGCAGACTACAGTGTGGCAATCATTGAGGAGAGCTGAGGAGTGGCTGCTGCCTTCACATAGGGCTTGTAACCTGGCAGGGCTCACAGTCCCCATCACCCTCAACTGCTTACACCTGGCCCACTTCATGTGCTCTTGTGACTCCTGGTTTAAAGTGAAAGGGACATCCTCGTTCCTAATATGCCCCTTTACTTACAAAGAGAGCTTATAAAGGAAGCAATATGAGCCAGGAACCCAGGATGCTCTAACCCTGAGAGTCCAGGGGAAGTATCTGTCCTCCTCCCCTAGCTAGGTTCCTTCTTTGGCTCAAGGTTTTGGGCCACTAGGCTAAACCAGCACTCCCATCCCCAAAGCCTCCTCCACTGACTCAAGTCTTCCTGCCCACTTCAGCACTTCTGATGGGAAGGAGGACTTAGGGTTCCCACAATCCTTTGCAGCAGCAACTCTGGGGGAAGCACAGAGCTGAGATAAGCAAAACAGGGATGTGTAGACTTCCCCTGATTTATCAGGCCTTGACAAAGTGTGTCCTCCTCCTACATTCCTATAGTTTATTAAACTGTGCCTCAAAGTCTGAAAGTTCTATGGCTCAGGACTAATTTACACAGCAGCTAGCCCCAAACCAAGCTGTGACGTCAATCAAGTTTTTCTTCAGTTACCATCCATTAGAACATTACCAGGCAGTGAGCTTCTGGTGGTCCCTGGCTCTTTGTGTTCTGGAGCTGCTCAGGGCCATTTGGTAGAGAGCTTGGCCCGAGCCTCCCCCAGAGGTTTTCTGAGTCTCAAAGCCAGTGTGTCTCTCCCTCAGAGGAGCTGTTCTTTGTTTCTGTCCTCCAGGGGCATGACTGAGTCCTACCTAGGTGGGGTGGGTATGCAGACCAGCTGGCATCACCCCTGGATATGGTCCCCACCTTTGCTCGTGAGGAATGATTAGTGTTGGGAATATCAGGGCATGCAGGAGGGGAGAAGCTGCAGGAGGAGACACTGGGAAAGGAGACCTTGGGGCTTTAGTCAAATGCTACTGTGGCCATGGCTTTTGAATAAGCAGCACAGTTATGCTTACACCTGGGTGTAGCTACTCGAAGAGGGCCACAGAGGGCCCACTTCCAGGGTTAGAAATCAGGCGGCCCATCACACAGGGTTAAGACACAGACATGATGTGACAGCTCCAGAACATTGAGTCCAAATTCTTCATTTCATGGAGCACCAGTATTGCCCTGGGTCTCACAACTCATTGCAGGGGTCAAGCAGGGACTAGAATCAGGTCTCCTGACTCTTCTGGTACGACTTCCCAGGAGAGGAAAAGGTGTAGAAATGGGAAACTCAAGACTTGGTCTAATCACCCACGTATCTGATGAATAACAGTTCTGGAGCCCTTTCCAACTGGGTGGAGGTGGGCAGCCTGGTCCCAGCCCCAACCAGCAGGAAATAACTTTTGCCAATCTCCACCACTCTATGACCCTCCCAAGGTAAACAGTGCCTGGTTTCAGGTGGGACCTGCATCTGAGGGCCCTGCAGTAAAGAAGACTCTGGGTAGAGAGGTACTAAGAGAAGCATGTATCTGTGGGGAAAGCTGTTCTGATCTATGCATACCTCCCTGGCACTGTCACTATACATCCCAGCAAGGCTGAAATTCCTTACCCCATTTCTCAGCTAAGGCTTTGTGTTCAACAAGTGGTTGGGAAGGGTGATGATAACATGCTCTAGCCCCCCACTGCCTCTCCGACCTCATCTCCCACCACTCTCCTGCCTTGCTCACTCCTCTGTGGCCACTCTGTCCTCCTTGGTATTCCTCAAACAAGCCAATAATGCTTCCACTCCAGGGCCTTTGCACTTACTGTTCTCCTCCAGCTATCTGTATGGTTTGTTCCCACTCTTCCCACGAATCTTTGTTCAAATGTCACCTTCCCAGTGGTCCCTTCCCCAACTACCCTATCTAAAAGTGTACCTGTCACCCTCTAAAGGCTTACTCTGCTTTTTATTTTCTCCTCATAGCACTTACCACTATCTTACACTATATTACATATTTTGTTTAGTGTATTTCCACACTAAAATATGAGACAGATATGTGAAAATAGAGACTTTGGCACGTTCATTCCTGAATCTCCATCACCTGACACATAACAGGTGCTCAATAAATATTAGCTGGATAAATGGATGAGTGGATAGAGAGGAGACTTCCATATTCTTCTTGGTGCATGGTTACATATCACAAGTGACACTGTAAACACATATTCATTCCATTTATTCATTTACCAAACAAATATTCATTGAATGCCCTCATGTCTCAGCCATAGTATACTCAGACTAATGGAAAAGAAAGACGAGTAGACAGGGAATGATGATACAGTGCAGTAAGTAATACCCAGGGTTTTTGGAAGCACAGAGAAGGAGCTGGTGAAGGCTTGCTTCTTAAGGAAGATGGATCTTGAAGAGTAGGAGATACTAGTCAGGAGAAGAAAACTGAGGTGGGGCTGTGGAGAAGGGCATTTCAACATGCGTGTGAACACAGAGGCTCATCTGGGGAACAACTTTACCATGTTGGGCCACAGAGTGGCAGAGAAGGAGAGATGTAGGGACAATGAAGGCTGGGGACAAAGCAGAGGTGCTGGTTGGAGGGCCTTGCTTGCCGTAGTATGTACGGAATTAAGCCTTTAAGTCAGAGGAGACAAACTTGTCAACCACAGAGAACACCAGCTTACAGATGTATATAGTTGGACCTACAAAGTTATTCTTTTAAATTAAGTGGCCAAGATTTTTTAATTAATATATTCATATAAAAATTTAGAATTTTAGCTTTTCTTGAAGTATCAGAATATCACACCCATCTAGCCCACATGGCTATAACTGCTAGCATCTGAGCAGGTGTCCCCATTAAACAGGGCTTTTGCTCTCCACTTTGTTTCCACTCAGCCTGCTTCATTGATTATGTTATGGCTAATCCCCAACCCCTAGTATGGCCAGGAAGTGGCAAGGCTTGAGGTTTGAGTCTTCAAAACCCACACTCTTACCCAATACATGATTAATGCCTGGCACAAAGAAGGCCCTCCATAATACTTCATTTGGAGGATCAACAAACTCATACCATTGTCTCCTACTGGAAAGACTTTCCCGCTGTCTCTGCCTAGGCAGATCCTGCCCCATCTCTCAAGGCCCAGCTCAGATACAGCCTCCTGCATGAAGTCTTTCCTGATTTCATGCTCCCCACCCAACAGGTGTGACCTCTCCTGTGGCTATGGAGTGGAGGATATGAAGGCAACAAAACTAGGGTACAAGGGAGTACTGGGATGGTTAGAGCTGTGCTGCAGATGGAAAGAAAAATCTGAGGCTCGAACTTGAGAATCTGTGTACCTGAGTGGAGAATGCATAAATGGTGAAAGCTGAGAGACAGCTGTAAATGAAGTAAAACAGACCCCAGTTTTTCCTTGCTTGGAATGTCTCCTTTCTTTTTATTTCTCTTCTTGTTTTCTTTCTTTTCTAGCTCTCTGTCCCCTGTACCTTAACTGGCAACTGGCAGAGAGTTAACAAGCAACCCACAGGCTTGCAAAGACAGCTTTCCGAAGAACTGTTCTGAACAGCCAAAATAAGATTGCAGCAACAATACTGAGAGGGTCACCATAAACACAACAATCCCCAATCATTCCAACTGCAAGTTGTGCAGCACTAACAGATAAAGAAAACTGCACCCTGGGACAAGACCACAGTCCTATATCCCTCTCTTCTCCTCATCCTATAAAAACCCCAATGCCAATTTGGCTCGGGGAGTTACCTGATGTCAAGGTGCTCCCTGATACGTATCAACTGAATAGTCTGTAACCTCTATTTGAGTCACTTTAACTATCTTTAACAGTCTGATGCTTTGAGACAGACTGGGTCTGGATAAGCCCTCGAGCCTTCTGAGATTCAGATATGGACAAAGCAAGCTGAGGAACCTCTTCCTCCCTTCATGGAGACCCCTGTTGGTCAAATGGTAAATCCCGTTCCTTCTCACGTGCTCCAGCTCTTTTTTGTTGCTGCAAGTTGCATGCTTTGATTCTTTGAAAGGGTTAATCCATTGTCTGACTGAAGTCACTGTCTCTATTTTCTTTTTGCCTTTTGAGGTTCTCTGGCCTTTCAGGTTCCCTGGGAGCAGGAAATGAGATGATGATCCTAAGGTCAAATAAGGCCTTTCTTCTTCTATGATGATCTCTTTTATTATGGGCTGAGTGGAGTGACTTCAAGGAAGACAATTTTGAACTGCAGTGGTCAGTTTGGGACTCTTGGGACCCATCAAGACTCATGTCTTAGAATAAAAAGGAAATAAGATGGCTACCTAACAGTGGGCAGCTTTCTTTAATTGACAAGGAGAAGCTGAGAAAAGAAACAGTTCAGAAAGATTCCAATCTATTGAGTTCTCTGTTAAAACAATCCCAGCCCTCTCTTCCCAAAGATCTTCTCCCTTCTAACTCTGTGTCTGCCTCTTACAACCCAATTCCCTCCTAGTCTTCCTCCCCTCCTGTGCTCTGTCCCCTGCTCTGCCCTCTTCTCCTCCTTTTTCCCTTTCTTAGCTTTCTCTCACCTTTAGATTCCTACCTTCAGAACTCTCAAGATATGTGAAAGTCAGAAAGATAGGAGAAAGTCTTTCAAGGCAATCCCTGAAGGTTTTCCCTCTTCCATTGACTGAGGAATAACCCATATATGTGAATAATTTTAGGGAACAATTAGAAACCACTTTTAAAGAATATTCAGGGTTGGGCATGAATGCTAACACCCAAAAGCCATCTGTACTTTCTCCGTTAATGGCCTTAAGCCTGAAATATCAGATGCTATTCAGAAGCATAAAATAGGCTGGCAAACCACACCCATTCACGAGTTACAGTTTGTGTTCAGCACTTTTTCTTTCAGCATTTTGCAGAGCATGATAAACAATGAGAAAGCCACACACCACAAATTTATGTCACTATGACTTAGCTTGAAGGAAATAAAAGGCCCTCCACAAACACAGCATAGACAGACAAGAATACTTGCAGATACTGCAGAGAGAATGACACTGGACCTGCTACTGTCCCGCTTTGGCCAGGAAACAAGACATTCAACTTGGGTTGCCAGAGTTAGCAAATAAAAATACAGCAGATTTTGAATTTCAGATAAACAATGAATAATATCTTAGCATAAGTATGTCTCATGAAATATCTGGGGACAGACACTAAAAAATGATTCATTTCTTATTTGACATTCAAATTTAACTGAACTTCCTACATTTCACCCTGGCAACCCTATATAGGTTGCTCAATCAGAAACAAAGTCCTCCCCTCCAAGGAAGGCATCCTAGAGTATCCCCAATTGCCTTCGGATCAGCAAGGAGAAATAACTCTATTCATAAATGGTCATTCAACCTCATTTTTAGTAGACACTGGAGCCACACTCTTTACCATTAATTCCTTCCAGTTTTTCACCATCCTCCTTCAGGATAATAAATCTCCATGGTGGGATTTACCAATTGAACACATTCTTTCCCTCTTGTTTAGCCCTCTGCCTGTCTCTTTGGGTCCCTCAGCTTTTCAACATACTTTTCTCTTCAGTCCTTCCACCTTCTCTAACCTATTCAGAAGGGACATTTTGGCTCAATGGAGAGCTACTACTAGGTGTACACCCAAAGGACAGACATTTTCTTGATCTCTTAGACTATGATAACCCAGCACGCCATCTTATGGTGACTTTCCTCAACGACCTGAGTAGTACCTGAAGAATACTCCTGAGTCCTCCATTCACTTTCTGCCTAAAATACCTCAGTTTTCTGATTTAATTTCTTCAGTACCCAATATCCTCTCGGTCTCCTCAGCTACAGACATGGGAAAAATAAAGGATATAGAACCCTTACAAGCCAATATTGACCCCACAATGCCTCTGCCTAAATTGGGCCAGTATCCCCTAAAACCCAAAGCACTAGAGGAGTATGACCCATTGTGACATATTTCATACTTAAAGGCTTAATCAGTCCCTGTACTAGTGCCTCCAATACTCTTATCTATCCAGTAAAAACAGCCTACTGGACATAGGTACCACTTTGTACAAAGAGTAAGGGCTATTAACCATATGGTATTCCATATTTCCCTATGGTTCCCAAGCCAAACACTATCCTGGTTTCTATACCTCAAAATTCAATATACTTCACAGGAGTAATCTGTTTAGCCTTCTTTAGTGTTCCCTTGCATTCTGATTTCCAACACCTTTTCACTTTAACATGGAAAAAACAACATTACACCTTGACTGTGATGCCACAAGACCTCACTGAAGCCCCTCCACACTTATCTCAGGTTCTCAATTATAATCTCCAAGAACTGCAATTTCTCTGTTCCTCTTCCTTGATCCAATAAGCTCTTATAGTCACCTGATCTAACTTCTTCTAAAGAGGACTCTCTTTATCTCTTAGAAACTTTGGCTATAAAAGGACATATAGTCTGTAAGGATAAATTACAATTTTGTTGTACTCAGATTCACTACCTAAGCCATGATATATCCTAGGGAGGCAAATTCCTCTGAGCAGATAGAAGTACAGCCATTCAAAACTGCCCTCACTTTATTACCAAAAGGCAACTTAGTGGATTTAGAGAATATTGCAGTTAGTAGATTCCCAACTTTTCTGAATTAGCTGCCACCTTCTGTGACATGACTGAAGATGGCATCCTTGAACCTTTGCCTTCAGAGGTCACTATAGAGTTAACCTTTGACGAACTCAAGACAACTACCCACAACCCTACCATTTGGAGTCACCCCAAACTTTACTAAGTCTTTTTTTCTGCTTATTTTTTATGATTTAAAAATTTTTTGATTTACAATGTTTTATTAGTTTCTGGTATACAGCACAGTGCTTCAGTTTTATATATATATATATCTTTCCATATTATTTTCATTATAGGTATTGAATACAGTTCTCTGTGCTATACAGTAGGACCTTGTTGTTCATCATTCTGTACATAGAATTTTTTTCTGTTTAAACACGAAAGGGATGGTTGAGTTCTTAGAGTTCTAGCTCAGAAACAAAATGGGAATCAGAGACTCATTGGGCATTACAACTTTTCTCTCTACCCAGTAGCTAAATGTATCCCTCTTGTCTAAGAGCAACAGCTGCAGCTGCATTTAATCTTGGGATCACCTGTCCATCTAATGGTACCTCATGCAGTTCAAACTCTTCTCACCAAAAGCACCCAACACTTTTCTGCTTTCAGACTCACTTTCTGTGAACTGCTGCTTCTATCCTAGACTCATATTACCTTCTATAGGAATCATACTCTTTTTAAAAATTGAGATATAATTCATATACCATAAAATTTATCCTTTTACAGTGCAAAATTCAGTAGTTTTTGGTATATTCACAAAGTTGTTCAGCCATGACCATTATCTAATTTCCCAGAGATTCTCATGATCCTAAAAAGCAAAGCTACCCCCATTAACAGTCACCTCCCAGTCTCCCTTCCCCCCAGCCATAGCCAACCATTAATCACTTTCTGTCTGTATGGATTTGCATATTCTGGACTTTTCATGTCAATAGTATCATACAATATGTGGCCTCTTGTGACTGGCTTCTTTCACTTAGCATGTTTTAAGGGTCACCATGTTGTAGCATGCATCAGTACCTCATAACTTTTTCTTGCTAAGTAATATCCCACTGCATGCATATACCACATTCAGGTTGTTTCCACTTTTTGACTATTATGAATAATGTTACAATGAACATTCACGCAGAAGTTTTTTGTGTGGACATACATTTGAATTCTCCTGGGTATGTACCTAGGAGTGGAATTGTTGGATCATATGGTAAAACTCTGTATGTTTACCCTTTTGAGGAACTATCAAACTATTCTACAGTGACTGCACCATTTTACATTCCTGCCAGCAATGTATAGTGTTTCCATTTTCCACATCCCCATGACACTTGTTATTGTCTGTCTTTTTGATTATAGCTATCCTTGTGAGTGTGAAGTAGTATCTCAATCTGGTTTTGATTTGCATTTCCCTAGTAAATAATGCTGTTGCATGTCTTTTCATGTGTTTATTGGCCATTTGTATATCTTTTTTGTCATAATCTTAATCCAGCTATCTGATTCCCTCTTCCAGAGAAGTGAGAATCTCTTGATTGCTTAACTTTAACCTAAGAACTTCACCTCTTATCCCTGAAATATCTCCACAAAACCCAGAATTCTTTGCAGATAAGTCATATCGTGAGACTGAATAAGTATATTTTCAAGTTAGGTGTTTTGCCACTAAATACAATTATTTTCCTGAAGTCAACTTAACATAATGAGCCAAACTTATAGGACTGACTCTACTACCAGCCACAAAGGAATGAAAGGGCTAACGTATACACAGAAAGTAGACACGCCTTTGGTGTGGTTTGTTATGTTAACATGCTAAACAACAGGGCTTCCTAACAGCTGCTGGTACTTTCAATAAGTAGTGTGAGCACATTCAAGCTTTACTAGATACTTGCTCCTCTCCAAGGAAGTGACTGTAATTAAAGTCCATGCTCATACTAAGGAACAAATCCATAAGGCAAAAGAAAATGCCTTGGCTGACCAGTATGCTAAACAGGGTGCTCTCAACCAAGTCCAATTGGCTCAGCAAATTAAAGGTGATCTTGTTAGTCCAGATTACTTCTATGAAACCTTGAGCAAACTTCAGTTTAAGTATTAGACTCTGAACAAAAAGGATCCTGTGAGAAGTCTGGATGTTCCCTTCATCAAATGGGATATGGAGACACCAAGACCATCTCTTGGTCTCTCCAGTCTCTCTGAAATGAAGGTTGATGAAAAATTTGCAGGCTATGACTTATTACAGTAAACAAACTCAAAAACTTCTCTGGGGAAACACTATTGAGAAAATTGTAATCAGATAGTAGCTGAAGTCTCCATGGCATGTTCCATCTGCCAGATCCATAATCCTGGAAAAACTCTTTTAAGGTGGGACATGAAGAGAAACCATAGCCTTGGGGACCATTTGAACATTTACAAATGAACTTTGTACAATTCTATACATCACAGGAACTTGAATATGCACTTATTATTGTCTGCCTTCATTCTGAATAGCTAGAAGTTTTTCCTGGTCCTAGATTATTGTAGATTAGAATGTCAACTGTGATCCCTAGGGCAACCACTAAGAAAATAACTTGAATTTATATATAAAAGAAATGACTAGGGAATTAAAATGGCACAGTAGAAAATATCTATTGAACACAAAAGAATTCAGTAATGAAGGAACTGAGGGACAAAATGTGATATAAAGCATACAGAAAACAAATAGCAAAATAGCAGAAGGAAGTTCTTCCTTTTCAGTAATTACATGACATGCAAATGGATCAAACTTTCAATTAAAAGGCAGAGAATGACAGAGTGGAAAGAAAAAAAAAACCATGATTCATGTATATGTTGTCTGTAAGAGACACATTTATAACCAAAACCACAAATAGGTTGAAAATAAAAGGATGGAAAAATATATTCCATGCAAACAATAACCAAAAGGGATCTGGAGTAGCTACCCTAATATTAAAAAAAAATAGACTTTAAGACAAAAATTGTTACAAGAGATGAAGAAGGACAATATGTAATAATAAAAAGGTCAAACACTCAAAACTACATAACAATTATAAACATAAGTTCCCCTAACAATAGAGCCCAAAATGCATGAAGCAAAAATTGACAGAATTGAAGTGGAAAAACTGACAAGCTGGTCCTAAAATTTGTATGGAAATGCAAGGGATCTGGAATAGCAAAAACAATCTTGAAAAAGAAGAGCAAAGCTGTGGTCTAACACTTCTCAATTTCAAAATTTACTACAAACCTAGAGTAATTAAAACAGTGGGGTATTATCATAAGGACAGATATATAGATTAATGGAATAGAATTGAGAGTCCATAAATAAATTTATACATCTATGGTCAATTGATTTTTGACAAAGGTGCCAAGGACATGCAATGGAAAAAGAATAGTTTTTTCAAAAACTGGTGTTGGGACAAATGGATATCCACATGTAAAATAATAATAATAATTTGGAACCCTACCTCACAGAAAATGCAAAAATTTACTCAAAGTGAATCAAAGATCTAATGTAATAACTAACACTTTATAGTGTTAGAAGGTAAGTAATAAATATTTGTACCTTGGATTAGGCAGTGGTTTCTTAATCATGATACCAAAAGGACAAGCAACCGATTAAACAATGAATTGGATTTCATCAAAATTAAAACTTTTGTATGTCAAAGGACACTACCAAGAAAGTGAAAAGACAAACCACGGGATTAGAGAAAATATCTGCAAAAGTTATAACTGACAATGGTCTAGTATATAGGATATATTAGAATACTTACAACTCTACAATGAAAAGACAAAGAACCCAACAGAAAAATGGGTAAAAGACTTGAATAGATATTTCTCCAAAGAAAATATACAAATGGCATAAACACATGAAAAGATCATTAGTTATTTGGAAAATGCAAATCAAACTACAATGAGATACACTAGGATGGCTATAATTAAATAAATGGAAAATAACAATGTATCAGTGAAGATTTAGAGAAATTGAAAATCTCATGCATTGCTGTTGTAAATAGAAGATGGTGCTGCTACTGTGGGAAAAGTTTGGTAGTTCTGCAAAAAGTCAGACATAGAGTTACCATATGATTCAGCAGTTCCACACCTAGGTATATACTTAAGAGAAGTTAATATCTACATTCAAACAAAAACTTGAAGATAAATGTTCATAGCAGCATTATTCATAACAATTAGTCATTATTCAAAAATTAGATACAATCCAATTGTCCATCAACTGATGAATGGACGCACAAACATGATATAGTCATACAATGGAATATTATGCAGCCATAAAAAGGAACGTAGTGCAGATACATACTAGAACATAGCTGACCCTTGAAACATTATGCTAAGTGAAACAAGTCAGACACAAAAGGCCATATACTGCATGATTTCATTTATATGAAATGTCCAGAGTAGGCAAGTCAATAGAGACAGAAAATGAATTATTGATTGCCAGAGGGAGAATGGGGAGCAACTATTTAATGGGTACAGGATTTATCTTTGGGGTAATGAAAACAGTCTAAAATTAGATAATGGTGATAGCTGTATAACACTGTGAATATACTAGAAATCACTAAACTGTACACCTTAATATGGTTAACAGTGAAATTTATCTCAAAAACTTAATTTAATTTTTACACAGAGAAAAAAAATGGAGCATGTACAAGAGTCCTTACATTAGACAACCTATGAAGACACAAGAAAATAAGTTTTCTTTTAAAAGGTTTGGGAGAAAGTTAAGTCTTCGCAATTATATACACCTGACTTCAAAAAAGGGACAGAAAATCTTTCCAAAGTGTACTGAACACATCCTATTGACCAAATGTGGTAAGTTATTTTACCCTTTCTCTTTTCCATTATCAAGGTCAGGTAGAATGGAGACCACGCATTGGCCACTGATCCTTCCACCTGTCTTCTTTCAGGATTCCAGCAGGTGTCTGGTCTGGCAAAGCCTTTGTTCACTGTTGCCAGGGCCAGGTAGTATCTCATCCAACTAGAAAACAGTGGTCACACCAGGTCCCCAGACCTGTGTGGGTCCATGGTCTGAAGCTGAGGTGACACCCGTGCTGATCCCCCTTCTTAGGCCCTCAAGGCTCCTCAAAGCCTACGGATATTTTTACCCCTGATTTTGTACCTCCGTATTTATAAGGGTATAAAAAGGGTGACCAGAGGTCACATCTTGCCCCAGGCAGTTCCGGGACTTACCTTCCTGTGGGGAAAATCTTGATACACGGTCCCTCTTGTCTCGGTGTAAAGATTAGTAGAGCTGCTTTCACAGTCTGGTCTCGGACAGTAAACTATAAGGTCACCAAACCTTCTTGCACCAATACTGATGCGTTCAAGGAGGAAACCCTCACAAACACACGCAGCTCCTGGAACTACCTGACCACGGGAACACCACGGTGTAAGAGACAACATGGCGGCCACAGCCCACCGCACATGCGCACAGAGGCGCAGGATGTGGGGGCGGGGCGGGGGCGGGGGCGGGGCGGGGCGGGGCCGGGCGGGGGCGGGGGCGGGGCGGGAGCAAAGTCTGCAAACAGGGCCTGAGGGGATTTTCCTGACAAGAGGTTGGGGGGAAGGACTCGGAGTTTTGCACCTGAGTTTAGTTGAACTTGCTACAAATTCCAAAGTCATCAAAATGGGCCTCTGACGCATCAGGATGGAATTCCAGCTGCCTACGAAGCCTATTTCGGGAGTAGGGATTGGACAGAAAGTGGGTTGTGAGTTCGACAACCGCATTTGAGCAGTGAGGGCGGGCTGGTAGCTGCTTCTGGGGCCCAAGGAGAACAGGAGGCTAACTATAGGCAGTGAAGCAAGTGTGGTGGATGAGGGAACAAACAGGTATTGGGAACCCAGGTCCCCCTTCTTCACCTTGCTCTAAAGCATGGTGCATGGTAAATGCCAGTATACATCATCCGAATAAATGAGTTCACACCATGACCTCTTTATTGCCAAAGTCTCTACCTCCACAGTGATGAAATCCTGCCCCATCCCTCAAGGCCCAGCCCAAAGGCAGCCTTCCCTAATTTTGTGACCCCTCTGAACTCCAGCAGATGAGGCCTCTCCTGTGGCTATGGAGTGGATGGGAGGAGATAGGGAGAGGCATTAATGCTGGGAGTGTAGAGGAGTGTTGGGTCCCTGGGGACTGGACAGAGCTGGACTGGAGGGAAAATCCTGAGTTTTGCAGATGCTGATTTTTGGCTCTTTAGTCTGTCTATTGGAGTTAAGGCTGCTATAGGGGATTTTACTTGGTTAAATCCATGACATAATATCCCATACAGAATCCTACTCTGGAGAAAAAGCCTGGAGGCTTTTACTTTTAACCAGTAGCTCTGTTGATTGTTATAGTCAGGCACATTCCCAAAATTGCTCTCATCTAACCCTCTCAATGTACAGATTAGGAAACTGAAGCCCAGAAAATGAAACTCATTCACCCAAAGTCACACAGCCAGTTAGTAACAGAACCAGGATAAACCTTAATCAATTATATCTCTTACAATAGCCTCATATTGAATTCCCCAAGGACGGTGCCATGTCACATACTAAGTCATTTGGCAAACATTTGTATGAATGAATTTGTAAGATAAGTTAGCACTTGCCACCTACCAGGATTCCAGGGAGTGGGATGCTAAATGGATAAATTTTGAAAGATGGAAAAAAATGAAAAATTGGTCATGAGACAGTAGGAAGTTAAGAGAACAAAACAGAGTCCAGACAGAATGTACCTTGTATATAGTCCTTCAAAATCCTCAAGTCTTGGATGTGAGAATAGAAATTATGTTCAGAAGATATTCTGGGGGGGAGTTACATCAATTGACTGTTCCTTTCACGAACGATTTCTCCATAGCCTGAAAGGCTGTTTGATAGCATTTTACTTTCTCCACATCAGCAATAGGCTGTTTCATTTTCATTTTCATTCAGTCTTCTCAGACCTTGACACTGCTCTATCAACTGTTTATATAATATTCTAAATATTTTATTGCCATTTCAATAATCTTCACAGCATCTTCCTCAGGAAGAGATTCTATCTCAAGAAACCACTTTCTGGGGGCGGAGATGGGGGAGGCAGGGTATAGCTCAGTGGCAGAGCACATGCTTAGCATGCGTGAGGTCCTGGGTTCAATCCCAAGTACCACCACCTAAAAATCAATCAGTCAATCAAATTACCTCCCCCCACCCCCTTAAAAAAACGAACAAGAAACCACTTCTTTGCTCATCCATAAGAAGCAACTCCTCATCTGTTCAAATTTTATCATGAGATTGCAGTAATTCAGTCACATCTTCAGGCTCCGCTTCTAATTCTGATTCTCTTGCTATTTCCACCACATCTGCAGCGAACTCCTCAAAGTCATTCATGAGGGTTGGAATCAACATCCTCCAAATTCCTGTTAGTGTTGATATTTTGACCTCTTCCCATGAATCACAAATGTTCTTAATGGCATCTAGAATGGTAAATCCTTCCTAGAAGGTTTTCCACTTACTTTGCCCAGATCCATCAGAGGAATCACTGCCTATGGCAGTTATAGCCTTACAAAGTGTTTTTCTTTAATAAAACTCAAAAGTTGAAATGACTCCTTGATTCATGCACTGCAGAATGGATGTTATGTTAGCAGGCACGAAAACAACATGAATCTCATTGTACATCTCCAGCAGAGCTCTTGGGTGACCAGGTGTATTGTCAATGAGCAGTAATATTTTTAAAGTAACCTTTTTCTCTGAGCAGTAGGTCTTAACAGTGAGCTTAAAATACCCAGTAAACCACATTGTAAACAGATGTACTGTCATCCAGGCTTTGTTGTTCCATTTTTAGAGCACAGGCAGAGTTGATTTAACATAATCGTTAAAGGCTTTAGGATTTTTGGAATCCTAAAATGAGCATTGGCTTCAACTTAAAGTCACCAGTTGCACTAGCCTCTAACAGAGTCAGCCTGTCCTTTGAAGCTTTGAAGCCAGGCATTGACTTTTACTCGTTAGCTATGAAAGTCCTAGATAACATCTTCTTCCAATATAAGGCAGTTTTGTCTACATTGAAAATCTGTTGTTTAGTGTAACCACCTTCACTAATTACCTTAGCTAGATCTTCTGGATAACGTGCTGCAATTTCTACATCAGCACTTGCTGCTTCACCTTGTATTTTGATGTTATGGAGACGGTTTCTTTCCTTAATCCTCATGAACCAACCTCTGCTGGCTTCAAACTTTTCTTCTGCAGCCTCCTCACCTCTCTCAGCCTTTGTAGAACTGAAGAGAGTTAGGGTCTTGCTCTGGGTTAGGCTTTGGCTTAAGAGAATGTTGTGGCTGGTTGATCTTCTATCCAGACCATGAAAACTTTCTCCACATCAGCAATAGGCTGTTTCATTTTCTTATCATTCTTGCATTTACTGAAATAGCACTTTAATTTCCTTCAAGAACATTTCCTTTGTATTCACAACTTGGCTAACTGTGGCTGTTTGTTGTAAGAGGCATAGCTTTCAGCCTACCTCAGCTTTTGACATGCCTGCCTCACTAAGCTTAATCATTTCTGGGTTTTGATTTAAAGTGAAAGATGTGGGACGCCTCCTGTCACTTAAACACTTAAAGGCCATTGTAAGGTTATTGATTGGCCTAATTTCAATATTGTTGTGTCTCAGGGAATAGAGAGGCTCAAGGAGAGGAAGAGAGATGGGGAAACGGTTGGTTGGTGGAGCAGTCAGAACACACATGTTTATTGGTTAAGTTTACCCTCTTACATCGGTGCAGTTCATGGTGCCCCAACATAACTACAGTAGTAGTGTCAAAGCTCACTGATCACAGATCACCAAAACAAATGTAATAATATTGAAAATGTATGAAATATTGTGAGAATTACCAAAATGGGACACAGAGACATGAAGTGAGCAAATGCTGTTAGAAAAATAGCACCAATAGACCTGCTCAACACAGGGTTGCCACAAACCTTTAATTTATAAAAAGTGCAGTATCTGAAGCATGAGAAAATGAGATATGCCTGTATGAGAATGTGAGATGTGAATGGAGCAGGGTTGCTCTCCCAAAGGTGGTGGCAGAGCTGGTCTCTTGGAAGAAGGCTGTGTTGTACTGAGTATGAATTCCATAATATTTAGCTTTTGAATTTTTTGGCGGGGGGGCAAGAAAGTAACTTTTTGTAAACATGCAGTGTATATTAAACTTTGTACAAAAGTTAACATTTTGTGTAATAAATGTTTTTATTGTGGTAAATTAAAATGGTACATTGTATGTCATGTATATCTATTTGAAAGTGCACAGTTCAGTGGCGCTGAGTACAATTTTGATGAATACATGGTTTGAAACAAAAAACGGGTGGTGGTGACCAATGGTGGGACCCTGGTGACCTTCACTGTTCTCAAGGGTGCAAATGCAATGACCATATAGTGTCAAGGTGCTTCAGACCAGGTGCTGGATGAGGCACACATGATCTTGAAGCAGCTGGTGGCTCTGGTGTGTAGGCTCTGAGGTGGGTGCAGAAACCTTTAGTTCCTCACAAAGAAGGCATAAGTGAATATTCAGTCCAGTTCTCTCCTGCCTCGGAAGGGCCCAGTAACACACTACTCTGAGCCATAAAAGATGATGAAACCTCTACTAGCCTTGTTTCCTCATCTGTAAAATGCAGTAATCGTCCCAGAGTTGTCATGAGGATTAAATAAATGTAGAATATATCCCCTCTGTTCCACTGTCATCGCATTAAGGGCAAGGACTGTGCCTACTCATCTTTGTATTCCCCATAGGCCCAGCATGTATTTAGAAGTACATATACACTTGTTGAATGAAACAATTCTTCCTTTATGTCTACCTCCTTCTTTCTCCAACCCAGAGTCCATATGAAGAGAGATGGTTGTACACATTTTGGGGGGTCAGACAGGTTTGAATTTTGGCTCTGCCACTTACCTGTGCAACCTTTGTCAAATTACTTGACAATTCTGCATCTCATACAGAACATGAAGAAAAGATGTATCTACTTCATAGAATTAAATAAGATAATATAGTAAAGCACAATGCCTGTCATGACTGAGTGTTTGAACAGTAATAATTCCTACTGCTGCTGCTACTACTACTACTACTATTATTATTACTATCTGTTTCTTTGGGAAAAGGAGGCATGCTCCCCCACCACTCTTATGGGAATGAAGGAGTGGCTTGGTGAGAGGGAGTATGATACATTCACACTAGGGACTGGAACTTTTTCAAGAAATATTTCCTAGAGTTGGAAAAGCAAGAAAGAGATAAGTGAGCAAGAGAAACTGAATCAACCATAAATAAAACTGGGAAGTGGGTGATATTTGTTTGTGGTGACCCCCTTCCACGCCCAGGTGATTATGTCTCTCTCCAGTTTAAGTTTTTACTGGTGTGCACAGACCAGGCTTCCATGTTGTCTGTCAGTGTTCCAGATCCTTCCCCTCTTCTCTTCTTACCACCAAAGCTCACTTGCTCTGTATGTTCTAGATTCTTGGAAACCAATCAGGAGCTAATTTACTAACCTGAGGTGAGATGTTAACAGGCTGCTAATAGTTTCTTGTTTCCTCCCTGCACAGTGCTTTTGAGCACCTTAACTCATGAGGGATACTGACTTGTAAAAATTACAGGTCTGGGTGGTGAGGAAGAGGAGGAATGGGGAGGAAGGGGGAAGGTCTTTGGGCAAAGAAAATTTTCCCATGGTGCACAGGCAACTGCCTACTTAGCCCTTGAGTGGAGTGAATCTTGAACAGAAAAGGAAAACAAAGCGAATGGGCAGGTCTTTCCCAATAAACTCCTTTGATACCTTCAAAGTGCTAACAACCACAAGAAACACCTCAAAGCTGAAGCCACCTCCTTTAGCATTCACACTCATTATCACTCATTGGCCCTTTTTTTGTATACAAAAACCTGTTTTATTTTTTTAATTAAAAAATTTTTTATTTAAGTGTAGCTGACTTACATTGTTAGTTTCAGGTGTACAGTAAAGTGATTCAGTTATACCTATACATATATATATATTTTCTTTTCATATTTTTCCACTACATGTTATTATAAGAAATTACAGTTCCCCGTGCTATACAGTAGGTCCTTGTTTTTTTAAATCTATTTTATATATAGTAATAACACTATCTTTTTTGATCCTTTCTCTTTTGAGGTGTCCTTGTCCCCTGCTTGCCTGCGATACAGAATCTGTTGCCACCTGCATTTGCTACCAGCTGGTAGACCAGACTCCAGCTTTCCACCACCTTTGGGCCTCCATTCCCATTACAGGACTGCTTCTCCCCACTCATCTACCACCAATGGACATTTCTGAGCACCTACCATGTATAAGGTCCTATCTTTCCTCCTGGCTAATACAGATTGCATAATGTGTGGAGATTTATGAACACATCTGCCACTAGTTATCTCATAGAAAGAGATGTATTTGGTCTATTTTCCCAAGAAAGGAGAGAAATTTCAATTGATTTACCCACCTGGTTCCTTTTTTAAAAAAATGTACAAACACTAGAATAATCAACTATCTTGTCTTGCCTAAGACTGAGGAGTTTCCTGAGATGTGTGGAATCAAGACAGTCCTGGACAAACTGGGATGGTTAGTTACCATCAAACATTTATTGACTGCCCACTGTTTATCTGGCATAATTTTAGGTACTGATGGGTTGCCTTCCAGGCCAGCCTTAAATGAATGCTGGGGAAAGTGATGCTTAAGACAGAAATGTGCTGGTAAACATTTAACTCTCTGGAGGAGGATAATGGGGAGGAGGGAGACCCCTAATCTGTAGCATTTGCTGATTTCTGTGTTGTAAACAGTCCTACTGTGACCAATTTCAAGCTACCGAAGAGACACAGAGTGGAACACCATTATTTATTAACATTTCCACTGTACAAATATAACAGATGCGAAGAACTTCAAGAGCAAAGATAGTAAAATGTGGTAAAAATAATTAGGAAGTTATGAGTTTAGAATATTTATTACCTTTAATAAAACATTTAATTCCAAGTTTGTATCATGTGATTTTTAAATAATGGCTTTGCTTAACAACTGATTTGCCAAATTCTTGAAAATGCAACCATCAACTTTCACTAGTCAGTATAAGCAAGTTCCAGCGCATCACTGAAAGAACCCTGGAAAGAACCTGTTTCATCATGCACATGTCTCTTTCCCACCCATATGCCACAAAGGACTGAAAACATTTGCAACTTATTTCTTTGATCTGATCCCTGCCTTTAGCTTACTAAGAAGAGCAAGACCAAGAATAAGGACACTTAAATTCTAATCCCAGTCTTATCATGAATTGACTGTGTGACCTTGACCTCTGTAGATCCCAGGTTCCCTATCTGTAAAGGGGTTAAATAACTGGTGTTCTTAAATGATTTTTTTCAGGCACGCGTGTGTGTACTTGTGTGGGTATATGTGTTTACAACCCTTTTGAGGTATAATTCACATACAATATGCTAGATATATTTTAAAAGTACAATTTGATGAGTTTTGACCGATAATCACCACAAACAAGATAAAGAGCATATCCACCACACCCAAATGTTTTCTTGTGTACCTTGTCTCCTGGGTTTGACATCCCCCTTTCTCCTCTGCCTCTCTTCCCAGCTTTTTAAAAATTAACATTAACATGATGTATCTTTTCCCAATCTTTTATGTTTGTGTTTTCATACTTAAAGTGGGTTTCCTATAGGCAGTATATTGGTTGAGTCTTTAAAAAAAACTTTTTCCATTTTACCAGTCTAGTTATGAGACCATAAACTTTAATAAGACTACTGATACTGTCTAAAGCTACCATCTTGCTATTTTTTATTTGTCCCAACTCTGCCTGTTATCCAATGCCTGGGAACTGTTGTTTCCCATATTTTGCCCATTTTTTGAGTTGTTAACGTGAAAGGGTAAATCCACTCACTGTAACTTCATCATTGTGGAAGCAGAAGTCCTCCATGTTTTGTTTTTCCTACTGATTTGTTATTTATATTACAGACATTAGCCTTGTCTTTATATGTGTGCCAAATATGTTCCTCCAGTTTATCAGGAGTCTTTTAATTTTATTTATGGTATTTTTTTTCATAAAGAGATTTTTAATTTTGATGTTGTCAAATTCTTCTTTTCCTTTGGGCTTTTATGTCACGTTTATAAATGCCTGCCCTATATTTACTTCTAAATTGTCATGTTTTAAAAGAAGAAAAATAACTCCTCAATATGATTGAGTTTTATTTTTAACATCAAGTTTATTAATTATAAAATACATGCACATGGTAAAAACATCAAGTAGAACAGAGGGCTATAGATGAAAATGAAAAGTTCCCTTCCTATTCTCCCAATGCCCCTGCTTGCCAACTTCCTCTTGCCAGAGGTAACTCCTGTTAGCAATTTCTTGTATATATCCTTCCTTGCACATTCTGGACACATACATACACATGCATATTTTGTACACAAACAGGACACACACACACACACACACACACAGAGGGTTCCACAATTTTTCATTTAATATTTCACCTTTGAGTTCTTAACGTGACTGAGTTTTATCATATGTTCACCAGACTGACAGAGGGACCACGGCAGTCAGAGAACATGGTAAGGGAAGTGAGCAGGAATAGGCATATTCATCTCTGTAAAGCCAACACTTAGCACAAAATCTGGCACAAAATAAACCCTCAATAAATAAGTATTAAACAACTAAAGGGAAAGAAGAACTTGAGAAAACTGGAAACAAACTGCTACCTTGGCCATTCTTCTCAAGCCAGACCTGGTCTCTTAACCAAGAGTTACCATCTCCCAGGGCAGCAGGGAACAATACCTGATGATGGGTGAGGACATGGAATATCTGGACCTCTCCTCTGCAATAACTTCCCGCTCTGTGTCCCTTTCCCCACTAAATTCACTGCCTGCAGCACACACATTTAGTTCAAATGCACACTTCACACTGACTACATAGCAAGAAAATCTGTAGTCTCAAAGACTACACAGCTGCATTATATTACTGGTACACACTCATACCACTAATCAGCTACCACTAATTGGTACCTACTATGGGGTAGGCACCATATTGGGAACAATAGCCCTGCAAGGTTAATGTCAATTTATCCCCATTTTATAGATGAGAAAATCGAGGCTCCAAGAACCCAAGTGACTTACTCAGGGTCACACAGCTAGTAAGTAGGTTCCAGAGATAATTCTACATCTTAATCAGGTTGGCCTATTTTTCTGTTGATCCCATACCGCCCCATTCGCTCTTATTTCATGGGCTCTGCGCTATTTTCCTTGCCTAGTACTCCCTTTCTCCACTTGTTTCATCTGGTATTTTGTAGAAACCAGGCAGAGATAGAAATGTGCAGTTGTGCAGGATCCGTGCTGGGCTATGCAATATGCTGTCAGGGATGAGGAGTGAGTCAGTCATAGGAGTCCATGAACAAGAACAAACACAAGGGGGAGGTATTAAAAGTTCAGAAAGTTAGTTGAGCCTGGGAACTGGAGAGCACCCTCAGAAGCTTAGGATATGGATATTGTGGCAGCTCAAGAAACTCTAATGCAAACATTTCACTTTCTCCAGGCGCTTTTGGTGAGCTGCTCACAAATACAGCCCTTTTGCCTACAGTCTTATAGCCGCTGGCCAGTATATCTTCCCCTATCTTAATCCTACTTATTCTCAAGGACCACATCAAGTCTCACCTCCATGAAGCCTTTCCCTATTAATCCAACTCATTCCTTTCTCTTTCTTTTGCGAATTACAGTTTTACTTAAAATCAGCACCATAAGATATAACATGTGTTTGTTTGTACACCCTCTTGTCCTTTAATCATTTCAAGTATCTTGTCTCTTTAAGTGGATTCATGAACATGTCTTGTTTCTATAATAGTTTCCCTGCCTGGTCTGAGTATTGGGAAACCTGGCTGGATTGTAGTCCCAACTCTCCCACGAATGAGCTGTGTGAGTTGGAGCTCGTCACAACCTCTCTGAGCCTCATCTTCTCACCTTTGAAAGTTTTTGTGAAAACATAGTAAACATTGTAACACAATATATGAATGTAAGGTATTATTGCTGAAGACATTTCAACTAAGGTGCCTTCACCTTTTACATCCTACTTAGTGGATGATTCTATGTAAGAAATAGCAATCACTGCTACTTGTTTCATACTAGCATCCTCAGCAAAGGTTAACAGGTTTAGAACAAGAATACTGAACAACTGTTAATGATGGTGCCGAACGGAGGAGGTCTATATGCAGCTGATTCAGGTGCTCTCCTTGGAAACTACCAGGTGATTCCAGGCTTGCTCATTTTTAAAGCTTCTATTTTTCTTAATGTTTCTTCATGTAAATGATCCGTGTCAATGCTATGAAAAATGAAAAGAATCTTGTGTCAAGTCAAGCTAACATATGCCTCCAGTATCTTTTCTATTCTCAAGGGTAAGCTTCCCATTCACACTTGCTCCACAGCACCACTTGGTTACTTCACCCACTTGGCATTTACCTCCCCCCTCAGCCTTAGCTTCTTCCCATGGGTCTCAAAAAAGAAAATGCTTAACTTCCTCTTGGACTCTCACTGCCGTCCCTCCATGCCTTTGTAAAAGGCCCTGCTGCATTAGTCCATTAGTTCCTGCTCCTCTATCTATAATCTCTCCCTCTCTACGGGCTCCTTTCCCTCAGCCGACAAATTTGCCTATCCTAAAACAAGACAAAAAAGAAAAAGGACAACTCCCCAGAGTTACGATCCCACATTTCTTCTCCTTTTCACAAACTTCTTGAAAAAGGAGTCTCCACTCCTTCTCCTCTTCCTTATCTCCCATCTCCTGAAGTCACTTCAATCTGGTTTCCAGCCCTACCACAGCACTAAAATGCCCTTGACAAGGTCACCTATTCCTCCTAGTTGCTAAATCCAATGGACACTTTTCAGTACTCATCATTTTGGAACTCTCTGCTGCATTGGATACTGTCCAGCACTTCTTCCTTGAAACTCACTTTTAGAGCTTCAAGGACACATTTCTCTCCTGGTTTTCTCCATGGATTTTCCTTTCCATACCCACCTCTTAAAAGTTGGTATTGCCCAGGGCTAATTCCCCAGAGATGTTCCTCAGAGGTTCTTCTCTTCTCACTCTCCCTAGAGGATCTCATCCATTGCCATGGCTTCAGCTATAACCTCCAGGGCCCACTCCTACATCCAACTGCCTACCTACTAGAAAACTTCCCACAGTGTTCCACACTGTACTACAGGCACTTCAAGACTCCACATGTCCTTGATTAACCCCTACTGACTACAAAAGAAGATACAAACTCTTTCAAATGTGTAGTGAGGTACAGTTTTTATTTTTTAATGGAGAGAAGCTAATCTTTATCTAGCCAAGTGAAATGAGCAGCCCTGCTAGTTATGCAGTTGTAGAGTAAGTAGACATTCAATGCCATGGAAGCATAATAAGATCTTTAGAATTTTTTGAGTGGCTTAGCAAAAGCTGTCTCACCTCCTGACATGTAGAACTCACTGCTGGGTAAGAGGCAGGCCAATATGCTTAGGAGACCTGGAGGTCTTCTGGGAATTAAGAGACCAGTTACTCTCAATCCCTTTTTTACTAATTTAGAATTAGGAACATGTGTCAGGGTGAGCCAGGGTATTTTACCCAAAGCGCAGTGTCTGGGAAGGGCACCAAGGCACCAAAAATAAAATTATCTTGAAGAAGGAATATGGCTTAAGTGGGATCCCTGACACAACTCAGGGGCCCACATCTTTGCAGGCAAGGACTGGCTTCACACATGTATACCTGTGGCTGATTCAAGGAGCTGTTTTAGACCCAGCCTCCCTGACACATAGAGAACTTTAAGGAACAATGATTGCATGTTCGGGTATGGACTAAGATGTCAATAACTTCAGAGTCCAAGTATAATGACATTGCAGGGCTGGCAGGGATCCAGACCAGCCAGGGGCATCACTGTCCAGTCACCAAGCTTCTGTGGGACTGGGTAGGATCAGTCATCAAGATCAGCCCTACGTGGCAGTGAGAAACAGCAGCAGCAGTGGTCTGATTCTCCAACTAGCTTTGAAAGCAAAACTGGTTCCATCTTTGGGATCAGTTTTGGAAAGGTGAGGAAAGGTCACCAAATGTACAACTACTCAGGTATGTGAGAAAAAGAAAGTGATGACTGAATTTGCACCCAGAATTCTGCAAACAGATCTTACTAATTACACATGGCATACAAGGCCTTGCTTACTCCCTCAATCTCATTTCTTGACACATTCTGCTTTTCACTTTATGCTGCAGCAATAGCAAACTTCCTGGAGATTTTCCACTTCTATCCCCATCAAGTACCATAAAACATGCTGCTTACTGTCTATTTTTTCTCATGCTATCTCCTGAGCCTGGACAACCCTTCTATATCTTTACCTCCAATTCCCTGGCTATAGTCCTGAGATTCAACTCAGGTGGCCTTTCTTCCGAGAATTTTTCCCTGAGCCTCTTGGCCTCGGTGAGTTGTCTCCTGTCATGGCTCCATTAAGACTAATTATCCTATTGCATTCATCAGTTTACATGCCTGTGTGTATCACTAAGCCCACTGGTCCTTGAAGAGTATAGATCGTTTCTCATGTCTTATTCATTCTTGTCTCCCGGCACTTGGCACACTTGTCTAGCACACAGTAGATTATTCAGCAAATGCTTGTGGATGAGTGAAGGTTAGCATTGTCACTCTGAGGCTGCAACTTGTTATTTTTTCCCCCTCAATCTTTTGAATGTCTAGATACCTAGTCTTTTTTGAATATATCATCATGTCTCCTTGCCCTACCCCTAGATCTCTAAATTACTAACATTCCTATATGTATTTACTAACTGCAAAGCACTGAGCTAGAAACTTTGCTCGGGAAACTACAATGAGGAATAAGATTCAGACCTCACACTCAAGCAGCTCTTAGGAAATGACCTTCTTCCTTCAGCCTTTCCAATTTCCAGACAAGATTCCCCCTTTTAGGAGGCTCTCTTGGATTTACCCCCTCTCTAGCCCACCACCACATTAAATGATCCAGTTTACTCTCACCTTACTTGAGTAAGTATATTATTTCTATTGATTTCAGTGTTGTCTGTCTTATATACACAATAATGTTCAACATTTATTTGAGGTCAGTGAATAGTATCTATTCTGTGTGTGTGTCCTTTATTTTGTATGAAGAGCTATTATTGCACACTGCTATCGACTTGAAGTTTGATAAGTTATAAGGGTTGGAAGGTTGGCCTGGAAACACAATGGAAGCACATTGGTTAAAAGACAAAGGGTGAGAGAAACAGGTAATGGTGCAAATTATAATAAGAAACAAATAATGGCATGCCATCACAAAATTTCTCCATGATGCCATTTAGGACCTTTGCTGAAGCATACATATGACAGAGTGCTACCACATTACTCTATATTTTAAGAAACATTAGGATTGATCATTGAGTTTACTTCAACCTGTTGACAATACAGACTTCAGTCACCTTTTTCTGAGAAAGATACCATGGAGGTCCCTAAACCCCTGAGGCTTATTATCTTGTGAATAATTCCCTCTTCCTAGGCAATCATTACCATACTCTCGAGTCTTGGAAACTAACAGACTTCACTTTGCTAGTAGAGAACCAGCTTCTGTGTCAGCCAGACTTATAATCAGGCATTTATGCTGTTTTCATTTATGCTTCAATCCATCAAATTGGCTTTGGAATGTGGAATTTTTGCACTCAGCCTTTATTTTCCATTATGTGTTCCAGTTCTTGATGCCAGAAATAAATGGCCATTTGTCCACTGGTTAGCTGCCAACAGAGCATAGCTATATCCTAATTAAGAGTTACTTTGTGAGTTATGCCAGCCTGCTGAGCTGGCAGGTAGACACTGACCAGAAAGGGTGAAGCCCTCCACTTTCTATAATTGTAATTTTATAACAGCTTCATCCCCCTAAGTGGTGAAGACTTTCAAAAAGTAAACATCAAGCCCTCTAGCAGTCATTAGAAGAGGAAAGGGTGAAGGGTTTAACATTTATGGAGTACCTCCTACGTGCCAAGGGTTGTACATTCATAATTAACGTCTCGCTTCATGCAATTCCCAGGCTAACACCAGGTAGTCAGGTACTACTTGTGTTAGCTCCATTTTATAGACAAGGATACTAAAGCTCAGGGAGAAGCAAGAATGGTCATATAGCCAGTAGTTGCTAGACCTAGTATTTAAGCCAGATCTAGCAGAATCTGGATCTGGTGCTCTTTTTCCTACACCACGTTGCTTTTCTTAGCAATGAGATCCAGCACTGCCTGTTTTCAACCTTTCTCCCTGCCCCTGCATCCAAGGAAGAGGCCTATTGGTAATCTCACAATTGATAATCAAAAAAATTTGCTATTTTTCCTAGGCATGGCCTGCCCTCAGTTTTTCTTCTCTTTTCTTGCTGCGGTGGCTATGATCAAACCCAACATGCTTGTCCAGGCCCCCTCCCTTCCACTTCCCCCACCACAGTAACTTACTAGAACGTTTGTAGTTTACTTATTGGATGAATCAGTGCATCACACAGCATTTGCACTCCAAAATCCCTGAGGTCATTTCCACTTAAGTCTAGCAATGTTAGGTTCTCATTTCTGCTGAGGACAGAGGCGAGGGCTCCACAGCACACATCTGTGAGGTAACATTCTGCTAGCCTATGGGCGGTTGGGGATTCAAGAAAGAAATTCGTTTTACCCCAAGTTCCATAATGACTCTCCATTTTATATATAGCCTGGAACAAGAGCTCAGTGGACAGAGTCCCTGTGCACTTACCACAAGGTCTGTAGTTTACAGGAAGGGTGTTTCAGCCCTTCACATAGCACCTGCATGCCTTCATCTCCTAAGGCATTGTCACTGAGGTCAAGGTCTCTCAGGTGTTCATTCGTGTACAGTGCATTGCACAAATCCTGACAACACTCTCCAGTCAGGTGACAGGTCCACAGTCTGCCAGGAAATAAGGCAGAGAAAGTTGGCATCATTTTATCTGTACTGGGTCACTTTAGAAATTGGATTTGCCCAATTGTAGAAAAACATGGTAGAAAAATCTGTGTCATATAAAAAAAAAAATCCCTTGAGCCAGAGCCAAGCAGAGATTGTAGAGGGGGGGAAGATTTATTCCCCCTAAATTATTTGGGTCTTCATTTATTGCTTCCTTGGGGATTATATCATCAGGTCAAATAATAATCACTTAATTTGGGGAGTTGCTGAAACATTAAGAAACTCTGACAGTGACTATTGCACACAATACTCACGCCAGATCCTTTAACTGACAGTCAGGCTGTTTTAATCCTTCACACAGCAATTTCAGTCCCAAATCTTCGATTTTGTTATTAATTAGAAGCAGCTTTGTCAGGCTCCGGGTAGAGCTCAGGACTTGGGCGAGGGATTTACAACAAGCTGCAGAGAGGGAACATTCGGAAAGCCTGGAGGAATAGGGACACCAAGATGGTTGTTAACCATGGCAGCAGGGAGTTCCACTGAACCTCAAATGTCAAGGCCCATGAGAAGTACAAGGACAAGCAGACACTTACACAAGATTCTCGATTACACCATTTGCATGCCGCAGGCCTTCACAGAGATGCTGTACTCCTGTGTCCCCCAGGGCATTGGCAAACACAAACAGCTCTTTTAAAGTCTGACTCACTTGCAAGAAAGAAGAGAGCTCCACACAGCTAGCAACTGTCAGGTAACATGTGCTCAAGCTACCCAGAGACAAAGAAGAAAAATCAGCCACTGCTGTCATTTAGCTTCCAGGAGTGTTCTCCCAATCTCCCCATTTAGCTAAGTCCTAGCCATTCTTCAAGTTCTAGCTGCTGGCCCACCACCTTCACAGAATCTCCTCCTGAGGTCTGCAGCCCAGAGTGACCTCCTCCCTTTCCCTGGGCTCATCTGGCATTTAAACAAGGTTCTATAGTGTTAGGCATTTGATTACACATTGGACTGTGTTGCTCTCCAACTGTTTCATATCCATGTGTTCTTAAGGGCAGCTCTGTCACTTGTAGTCCTTTTGATAACTCCATTCACATCTAGCCCAGTGTTGGGTACATAGTTGGTATTCTTTCTAGAGTTAACATTTAATTAGCATCAGTCCTGTAAACAAACAGGACAGTAGTATACTAGAAAGAGCATGAGATTTGGAGACAGATTTTGGAGTCACATCCTGATTATACCACTTTTTCGCTGTGTGACCTTGGACAAGTCACTCCCCCCCCATCCTGTTTCCTCATCTGTACAATGGGGAAAAGAAAACCCACCTTAAACGGTTATTGTAAGAAGTTAATTATGTAAAATAACTTCCAGCAAGCATCAAGCATAGATCCTGGCGCACAGCAGGCATTTAACAAGTTCAATAGTCATGCAATTATGCCAGATAGTTCTAAAAAACTTACTCTAGTTTCTCCATTTTACAGTTGGAATGTCTGAGACCCTCACAAAGATACTTCACCCCTGTGTCCCCGAGGGGATTTTCACTCAGGTCCAGCTCAGTGAGGTTTGGATTGCAAGTGAGAACAGAGGCAAGATATTTGCAAACAGTCTCTGAGCTTTCAGGGAGAAAGCTAGCACACAACCTGGAAAGAAAGATAAACAGACACAGAACTGGCTACTTTATCATCCTACTCACCCTCTACCCACAAAACATCACGAGCAGAGAAAATAAAGGCCCACCCATACAAGACTCCCAACCTTGAATATGTCACAGCCCCCTTTCACACATGGGAGGGACTTGTACATTGCTCCCACAACACTGTATCCCCCAGTGAGAACTCAATAAATGTCGACTGCCCAAAAAAGAAAAGAATTGGGAGGAAATATCAAGACGACCCAATCTCATTTTAATTCCCTGCATGAATTAAGCACTCTCATATCTTCTTTCAAATCCGAGGGGAAAATGCTACAATCATCCTTAACAAATTTTACAGTCAAAGGAGCTTTCCTTTCCTCTTATCTGTAAGTTCATTATTAATTAATCTACCATCCTTAGAGAAACCCAGCCCATCACCATCATCCATATAATATTCCTTCCTTGGTCCAAAGACTAGTTTTTACTGATTTTTCTGTCTTCTCAATCTTTATTTCTCCATATTAAGTAGTCCAATTCTTTGAACTATTTCCCATCAACTTTTTCTTCCATCACTTTCAAGAATTTCTATGATATTTACTACAACCTTTGAGTCCTCAATTTTCTCTTGAGTTATCAATCTTGAAGAAGGCTCATGAGGACATGTATCTATATCTCTCCAACTTAGAAATTTTAAATAGAGATATTTTGCAAAACAATGAGTTTCAAAGTGGATTTAGAAAGTGTTAATGCTAAAGAACTTTTGCCTCAGAAAACCCCACATATATATTGTGATGGTTAATTTTATGTGTTAAGTTGGCTAGGTCATAGTACCCAGATATTTGGTCAAATATTATTCTAGATATTTCTGTGAAGGTACTTTTTAGATGAGATTAACATTTAAATCAGTAGACTCTGAGTTAAGTAAATTACCCTCCATAGTGTGGGTGGTCCTCACTCAATTGAAAGTTTAATAGAAAAAGACTGACCCCCTGGGAAGAAGAGGGGATTTTGCCAGAAGAATGCCTTTGGACTTGAACTGCAACACTGGCTCTTCCCTGTGTCTCCAGTCTGCTGGCCTACCCTGCAGATACTGAACTTGACAACTGCCATAATCTGTGTGAGCCAATTACTTAAAATAAATCTCTCTATATGTTCATATACATTTATTGGTTCTGTTTCTCTGGAGAACCCTGACTAATATGAATATGATAAATTTCTTAAGGCCATTACACGGACTTCGAAGTTGGACACATCTGGGTTTCTAATTGTGCCTCTGCCATGTTATTTAGTCTTATGACCTTGGGTTTCCACTTCCTCATCTGCTAAAATGAGGATAGTAATCTGAATCTCTTAGAGCTGTTGTGCAGATTAAAGGAAATCATGTTTCCAAAGCATTCAGCACAATGCTTAGCACAAAGTAATTGCTCAATAAGTGTAGGCTATCATTATTGTCATTAATGTTATTGCCACTTACAATGAAAATTCTCTTCCTATAATTTTTCTGGAACAGTTTTAGGGTCTGCCACTTTTATTCTTCCTCTCCATGACTCCTTAAGTGTGCTCTGATCATACAACATCCATGTTGAATTGCACATTTTAAAATTTTTTCTTGCAGTATGGAAACTAATAGTGACAACTTACTTGAGCTTCTGTAATTTGCAATTTGGATCTTTTAAACCATCACAGAGCAATTTCAAAGCTGAAGCTTCCAGTTTTGTTTCACTAAATTCCAGCTCAGTGAGCCACTGATTTGTGCTGAGAACAGCTGCTAGCGCCCCACAAGAAGCAGAGGAGATAAGGCATCGGTACAACCTTCAGAGAACAGAAGAATGACCTCATTATCTTATTCATACTCTCCCCTCTACACACACAAAAAGAATTGACAAAAAATGACATAAAATGACACGAACACACACAAATTCTCCTGCTATCAGTTACCTCAATGTCTGTAAGATACAGTTTGGCTGTTTTAATCCTTCACATAGAAGCTTCATTCCTGAATCTTCTAGGGTATTTTTCACAAATTCCAAATCTGTCAGATACTGGTTGGTTTCAAATACTAAGGAGAGGTCTCTGCCACAAGAAGCCGTGAGGTGGCAGAAAATCAGTCTGTGTGGAGAAAAAGACATTTCAGAGAAGAAAAGAGAACTCTCTTTAAAGGTACCTCTTTGCTCCTTACTGATGTAATGAATTATTTCACTTCATTCAACAATTAACTTATTGAGTGTTTACTGAAAACACAGAAATAATTAAGACTCAGACCCTGCCCTCAAGGAATGCCCAGTTAATGGGGAAAAATTAGAAAATCATGGATTATAATACAGTGTGTAAAGTACTGCAAATGGTATTCACAAGGTATCATGGAGACACAGAAAGGTGGCACAATTCAGCCTAGCATGGGGTGGGGTTTAGAAGATCTAAAAATACTTGTAAGAGGAGCAAATACTTGAGTGCTGTTGTGAAAGGATAATAAAAATTTAACAGGAGTTAGGTGGATGAGGAGAATGAGAGTGGGGACAGCAGGAGGGGCTGAGGTACAATTCACTCATGGAGCAACCTGTGCAAAAGCCAGGAGGTAAGAGAGGGGATGCTTCATTTGAAAAACTACCAATTATTTGCTACGGCTTATTTTAAAATACTGGAGGGCATATATCAAACTATTAACCATGGTTATCTTCCAGGTTGGAGGGAAGGGTTGGACTACAGGGAGACATTTACTTTCCAGGTATTTTAAAATTGTTTACAATGATCAGAAGTTATCAGAAAAATTATTTTAAAAAGTTTGAAAAATACAATGCATGCTTATTATAGATAATTTTTACAATTGAGAAAAATGTGAAGAATAAAGTTTTTAGTATATGTGCTGCTGAATGAGCACAAGAATAAAGTTTTTTTCAGAAAGTACTGTATTCCTACCATCAAAAGATAACCACTGTTAAAATTTGGAATATAATTTTCCAGATTTTTAAGGCATGGATACATACAGCATTATATGTTCCCTGTAACAGATGAAACCACAGAAAGATTTACTTTTAAGAGATGAAAACTTTTCCCCAACTTCTCCAAACGCCACCTACCAGAGATATTCAGAATATTAAGAGTCTGGCGTATATCCTACCACTTCCTTCTCCAGGATTATAGAAACATATGCAAACATACACACACATACACAGACACACACACACACACATTGTACACACATGTACAAAATGTACATTTTACAAAAATTAAACCATAGAAAACATTACTATTTTACATGCACTTTGTCATTCAGTCCTCATCTTAGACCCATAGGTTAAAAACTGAAAGTTAACTATAGCACAAGGTCATATAGTATAAGTGGCAAAGTAGCACTCAACCTGAGGGCTGTCTGGATTATTCTCTAGGCCTCAAAAAGCCATTAGAAGTTTAAAGAGACAGTCAGATCCCTCTGACGACAGGGTAGGACAAGAGACAAACCTGGTGTTAGAGGGAGGCAGTGGTCTAGGGAAGAAATTATTTGGAGGGAGGGGAAGGGCTGGACTGGGATGATGGGGGGTGCGGAGGTGGACAGATTCAAGACACGTTTTGGGGGCAGGTGTGGCCAGAATTTATGACCATTTGAGGTGACGGGGGTTGAGGCTGTACTCTGCCTCCACCTTCCTCCTCCAGCGGGTAGCCGAAGCCATTTGGGGGGTGGGGTGGGGCTGTTCCCTATTCTAGAGTATTCCATGTGTAGGAGAGGCGCGCTTCCTGGGTGGGACAAACCATTATGGTGGGGATGGGGTGGGACTTTCTATATTTGATTACAAGCGCTTCGCTTTCCTGGTTCTAAGTCTTTTCTTACCACTACAGTTTCTTCCCGCCTTCAAAGATTTTCAAAAGTGTAGCGCATTCCCTTATGTCGGGGGTGGGGGAAATGTGGGGAGTCTCCCTTGTGCACCCTTCCTACCTCCAGTGTTTCTGGAAGTTGGTACAGTCCCAAGGGAAAAGCCTGGAAGGGTTGGCGGGAGGCTCTCTCTCCTGTTGGAGAAAAAGAGGTCCCCTCTCTCTCTGGGCATGGTAGACAGGCGTGTTTGCCCTGCATCCCCACTGATCCCGAGGTAAGGCCTGATGGGAAGTGTCCTGGGTGGGCAAGCCAGTCAGGGGTTCTTGTTCTTTACAAGAGTGTGAAAGGGGAAGGGAAGAGGAAGCAGAGATGAGAAGATAGGGGGGTGGACAACTGATTCCTCTCCGCAGGGCCAGCCAAGCCCCAAAGGCCCTCAGCCAGCATGGCCTTGAAACCCGAGGACCCTAGTGGTAGGTTCCAGCATGGCAAGGTGGTGGCCTTCATCAACGAGAAGATGGCCAGGCACTCAAAAGGCCCTGAGTTCTACCTCGAGAATACATCCCTGTCCTGGGAGGAGGTGGAGGCCAAGTTCCTGGAGGACACTGAGGTGTCCAGCGAGGCCAAAGAGGCCTGTGCCCAGGGCAGCCTGGCCCTGGGCATGCGCTTTGCCCACAGGCAGACCGTTAAATGAGCGCAGAGTGCAGTGCCTGCATGATTTTGCAAGACTGCTAAAGTCAGCTGCGTAGACCTTGGCCTCAGACCTAAAGTTGCTCACAGCGCAGCGGGAGGTGGAGCGTAAGGAGGCGGCCGCCCAGCTGTGGCTGGCCCAGGCCAGCCTGGCAGAGATGCGGAAAGAGCAGGACCCACTGAGGTGAAAGCTCCTTCACGCTGTAAGATTGCCCTTTTTGGTCCTGCCCCGCCCCCTGGACAGGTCTCAATTCTGCCTATTTCTCTCCAGGAGCGGGTCGCAGAAGGGCCAGGCCTGGCCACTGCTACTGGGGCTGGCACAGGAGCAGGTGAGGTGGAAGAGAAGGCGGAAGCCACAGCTACTAGTGCTTCTGCTTCTGGCGCCACAGGAGGAGGAGGAGGAGGAAGACAGGAGGATCCAGAGGATACAGACGATGCAGAGGCAATGGAGAAACTGGGTGAAGACCTTATGAAGCTCCTCGGAGCTGCGGACCAGAAAAATTACACCTCTAGCAGGCAGAGGGAGGGAAATCTAAGATCACTGGAAACACCCATGGTTTATTTATCTGGGGCAAAAACATCTAGGTCCACAGTCTCACCGGAACTGCTTCCTGTCCAGCTGCCTGCCTCATTCACATATTCATACTCTAGCCCCTTATCCCCCTTTCCAGACACACCCATACCATCTCCACCTACAACATCACCACCAGCAGCAACATTCACAGCAGGAGCTCTACCTCAGACCTCTCCCCACTGGGGACCCTCTGATGTTAGCTTGTGGGCTAATATGGGGGCCCTGGGAATAAACCCTCGAGAACCCCAAAGAGAGAGGAGAGACTCTGATCCCCATCCGCAGAGGAGACAACCAGTGTATCGCAGGCCAGGAGATTGGGATTGCCCTTGGTGTAAAGCTGTGAATTTTTCACGGAGGGAAACTTGCTTCCGCTGTGGGAGGGGTATCTGGCTGCAGACCCCTCAGTGAATTCAGAAATATGAAACAGAAAATAAATATATTCCCAGTGGGAACTCAACTTTCAGAGGGAAGGGGGAAAGGTGGGAGAGGGGGCTCGGGGGGAGGGGAAGGGTGGGAGAATGGGGCTAGGGGAGTGGGTGGGAGGTGTGGTGGGTGTAGACTGACCAAGAAAGACATGTTCTGATGACCGCCTTTGTGTTCCAGAGCACTAGCATTCGACACCCCAGAACTGCTGCAGCTTCTGTTCGTATGTGTCTCTCCCCAGCCCTGGTATCTGGTGGACCTGGGCAGCCATGTATATAACACCCCACCTTTCCCCCAACTAGGCAGTAGATGACTGGAGCAGGAATGGCCATCTGATCCATCCTGAGCCAAACAGACTCTCATGCTCGGGTCTGAACAGAGAGGCAGATTCCATAGCCAGGATGGTGTTGGGTAGTGAAGCAGTGGGTCTTTTGGAGTCTGGATCAAGGTCAGAGCCATGGACTCCGAGATCTGGCCCTGGCTGTGCAGGAGCAAAACCGTGTGCTTTACAGAGGCCAAGTGTCTTAGAGGATGACAGTATGAGCCCCAGGGAGCAGACGGGAACATAGAAGCAGAGAGGAATTGATCCTGTGACCCCAGAGATGGAGTGTGTGGTGGCAGACTACTTTTCCACTTCCTGCAATTATGCTGAGTGCAGATCCACTTTACACAGGCCCTGTTTTCTTTAAGCTAACTTGAGTGGGTTCTTGTTCTGGGCAACCAGATTATTCCCAAGCAGGAAATGGCACCAGAAGAGCAGTTGTAAACCACAGACCATCAAATAAAATGTCGGAACTGGCTGAAAAGGTGCATCAGGGAGTGATGGGTAGTGGGGATTCCTGCATCCCGAGTCCGCAGGAATGAAATAGACTGGAAGCTCGTTCATGTTCTGAGCAGTGATATGAGAAACCATCAAAGCAGGTCCGGGGTTAACCCCGGGTTTACAACACGGCAGAAATTTGCCACCCCTAAGGGAATCCCTCCAGGCTGCGTACAGAGGATGTCAGCACCAGCTGCAAGTGAGGACTGCTGTGGCTGCGCAGCCCCATGAAAGAGAATCCTCCCTAGTCCCCAGTGGGCAGAACTGGGGACAATCAGATCTGAACAGGGAACTCATGCCACTGCCAAGGAGGCGAGTCAGCAACTGACAGTGCCTGGAGGGTCTGCTGGTCTAGACTACTGACCAAAGGATGGTGCCATCCTGAGAGTTTCTCTCCCCCAGCCCATCACCAGGATAACAGTCGGAGGGGAATCTGACTACAGAACTCCTAACGAATTCAGATATGAAGAATAGAACATACTCCAGTGGGAAATCAGTTTCCAGAGGGAGGGGACATAAGGGGGAGGATGGTCTGCCTCTCCCTCCCCTGATGACTCTAAGCTGTGTTGAAGGGAGCTAAATGTATGGTTTAGCCTACAGGAGGAAGGATGGTGAGGACTCACACCTGGACCAGACAGACAAATGGAGGAGCTCTGGACATCAACTGGGGACTATGGACCTAGATACTGAAGCCATCACAGCCCTGGGACATCTGTGCAGCAGCTGGATGTGACTTCAGGCTGTCTCTTGTTGGGGCAGATGTGGACAACCATCAGGAGTGGGGGCAAGCTCCCTAGCCTGCACTTGTCAGAAATGTCCTTGGGCTTGTTTATATCCTCTTAGGCCAGGGTTTCCTAACTTCAGCACTCTTGACACTTGAGGTTGGATAATTCTTTGTTGCAGGGGGCTGTCCAGTATACTGTAGGATGTTTGGCAGAATCTCTGGCCTCCATCCACTAGATGACAGTAGCACACTCCCTCCAAAAAATTTGTGACAACCAAAAGTGTCTCCACCGCGGGAGGGTAAAATCGCCCCTGGCTAGGAACCATGGAGGCAGTGAGGTACTTAGGAGTAGTATGAACAGGAGGAAGACAATTGCAAGGGTGGGGAAAGAGTTGCAAGGGTAGTGTTCAGCAGTGCCCAGGGCCCCTAAGACAGGAGGTTAAAAGTTGGGTCTGGCGGTCACCTTTGAGCCAATCTGGGCATGGGGTGAAGAGGGGTCAGAAGCCCAACTGCAAGGATTGTGGAGTGTGCGGAAGTGAGGAAGTGCAGTCAGTGCTGGGGGCTCCTCTTCAGGGACATTTGACTGTGAGGTAGATCCTGCACAGTGTATTGGAGTCATCTCCACTATACTGTTCAATGAAAAAAATATAATGGCTAATTGAGTGTTTTGTGAAACAAAACCTCCAAAAATTCTGTAAGCATATGTGTATGCTATGTATATTATAGATTTATGTGTGCCTTATGTTACAGATTTATGTTTGAATAAGCAAAAAAGGTCTGGAAAAATATTTAGCAAATAAGGTATTAACTAAGGAGGGTGGGATCAAGATCAGAGAATGGGAATCAGAAGTGTGGGTTTGGGGTGAGGTTGAGGTATGGGGCAGTAGGATGGAGGGCTTTTATATCTTTATATATTTCTGTGTTGTATAAAGCAAAATAAATGCTCACAAAAAATACAAAAAATAAAAGTAAGTGAATTTACTGGCTTGGGTGGGTTTGGAAAGGCCACTTCTTCCTCTGGGATGGGAGGGAGGAAAAAGCAGACACTGATCTGCCTGGCAAGGGGGTGGGAAATCAGGGGGGCTCGTGTCTGTGTGTTCATGATGTGGACAGACAAGGCATCTGAAAGTGAGCAAGGACATAAGGTCATGGCGGGGGTGGGGGCTTCTGAGAAATGGCACTTGGTGGAATAACTGCACAGAATGAGGGTGGGGAATGGAGGGAGAGAAAAGGAAACTAAAGTGGGAGTCTGGAAGGAAAAGGCAGGGGAGCCAGGTAGGTCCAGGATGGGAACCAGATACAAACCTTAAGTATTACAGCCTGACACCCACTAGCTACAGCAATAACAGCACATACAAAAGGGGAAGAGGCAAGAGGGATTGGCAGGGGTCTGTGCCTGACTCCCTGTCCCTTCTAGGCTTGTAGCATATCTTTTCATTTGCTGTTCTGCTATGGAGAAGCTCAGCACTAGTTATACTTTGTTTTCAGGTCCAATCAGCTGGGAGTGCAATTTCTAGCAACCCAGTCTTTACCTGAAAATACCTAAGATTTTAAAGTAAAGTTCAACTTACTTTAGGTCTTTGATTTTACAGTATGGATTACGCAGTGCTTGGCAGAGCAAGTGCAGTGGAGACACTGGCAAATTGCGCAGTTGGAAGGGCCTAAAAGAGACAAGAAAGTGAAAATAATTTAAAATGATTGAAGATAAAAATTTAAGTAAAACACTTATTTTGGCTTCTGTTGCTATACTAGTATTAATTTACCTCTTTCAAAAACCTTAGGCAGTCTTACCCCATTTTGGAGATAAGGAAATTAAGGCACAAAAAGTTAAGTAATTTTCCCAAGGTCACAGAGGAACAAAATGAAGGTCAATACTCAAATCTATTTGGCTCCAAAGCCAAAGCCATGTTATTGTGTACCACGCACCAAGGTAGGCACTTTACATATAGAATTTATCCTATCTGGTCCTTAATCCAATGACAGGTATTATAATCACTATTTTGCTGATGCTCAGAGAGGTCAAGTGACTTGCCCAAGCTATCTTTATAATATAACTGATTCTTGGTTGTCAGTACTAACGGAAGAATTAATGACAATAATTGAGAACTAGAAAAGTTCAATACAATTGAAAAATGTGGGAGTTAGGGGCACCGATCCCTTCCAGTCAAAAATTCATGTAAAACTTTACAGTCAGTCCTACCCATCCCTCCATATCCGAGCTTCTGCATCCAAGAATTCAACCAACCTCAATCTTGTAGTATACATTTATTGAAAAAAAAATCCATGTATAAGTGGACCTTTACAGTTCAAACCTTTGCTGTTCAAGGACCAACTGTAGTAAATTCTCACTTAGTCAACATGCTTGGGAAAAGAGTTTTGGGGTTTACAATTTGAAGAGAGTTTAAGCTCTCTGATAAAGTCAATAGAATTGAAGTTTGGGGACTTCACCTAAGGCTGGTTTTCTGGAAAGCCAGAATGAACCAGAAGCCCCTTTTTGCTTGCATCAGTGCTTAAAAATCTCTCAGTGTATGCTGTCTGTTATTTTACTTTATAATATATAGTTGAATTGAAGCTGTCATGAATTCATCAAGACATTGCAGCCAAGGTCCTTCATAATTCCAAGTTCATGTAATTTTTCCTACTCCTTTCCCTCTGGTCTTAAACACAAACTCTTGCTGCACCTTCCCTTCCTCACTTCCCACAAACACACATACCCCATGCTCATTTCCACTTCTATGTTACTGCCCACTGAAGAAATACAACTATCTGAGAAAAGACTCAGGTTAATGCACTTTCCAAGTCGAACCTTCTGCCCACTCTCATCTCCTTGTCAAGATCTCCTACCCCTCAGCTGGCCCAACAACTAAAGGAGAGGCGCTGTCAATATTAAACTGAGTACTGAGAATGGACCTATGAACAGTGGCATTTTCCAGATAACAAAGGTATAAGTCTTCTTGGCTGCTTTAGTCAGTAGAGCTGTATTTGTAGTATACAGAGTCTGTATTGTATAAATGGTTTACCTAAGCCTCTTTCAACCCCAGCTCTTGACTTTCTGTGAAAGTGCAAGTCTGGTAAAAAGAACTAAGGCTTTATAGCAGTATTCACAGGAGTGCAGCTCTGCCCCTTACTAACCTGGTGGTTTTTGAGGCCTCAGTGATGAAGTATATGTAGAGGAGAGTGATGACCAATTCAACATGAAGTTTACAATCTTTTCCAGAATAGTTATCAACACCAAAATAGGAGAGTCCCCCAAAATAATCTTAATGACTTATGTGCTCATAACTTTTTATAATTAGAAAGCACCTTCACAGAATGACATTGAAGACTAATAAACACACATACTCACAAACACACACTTATAGTGACTAGCACAGTGCCTGGCACATAGTAAGTGCTCAAAAATGTTAGCTTTCCCTCAGTGTCTACATAGGCCAGTGTTCAATATGTGATAAATAATCAAATCCTTATTGTGTTGATTGACATAAAATATGGAAACCAGAAATAATTAATTTTATTTACTGACAATGCTATAAATGATCATGCACTTGAATACTTGAAACAAACAAGAAGGCCCATCATTGCAGTAGGCCAAAACACTGAAGAAAATATATTAATATACTCACTGATTAAGCGTTAAGGTTGGTGGCATGAATGCTGAGGCTCGATCTTCCTCCTCAAATCCAAGTAGGTGCTGACACTTCAGAGACACTGACAGGTGACTGTGACTGCTTTTTACACAGAATGACATAGCCAGAATGTCCATTTTTGTATAGGTAGGTTGAAGCAGTATAATTGACTCTAACTCAGCAATTATCCTTTTTGCATATTCTTCTTCCTGAATCTCATACAAACAGCGGAACAAGTCCATTGGCTCAGTCTGTAACCTAGAAGATTTATCCTTTATTTCTTTCTCAGTCCACTTCAGTAACTCCTCTCGAAGTCCTGGAGAGACTTTTCTTCCAAAAGTAGTTTCCACAGTCTTTCCCTTTCCTTTATGTAAGAGACCAAATAAGAACTGTATTGTTAATGATGAAAACCCTTTTCCATACTGCTGGAATATTTCTTGCCACGTTTTCCCCACTTGATCAAAAAACATCCAGCTGCTGTCATTCTTCAGGGCATAGAACACAGCGGAAAGGAACTCTTGGAAACTGAAGTGAAGGAAAGTATAAACACTGACACCACTTTCAACTTTTTTCAAAAAGTGATTAAGAAAAGTGCAGTTGGTATCATATACTCCTATCCCATGTCTTCTGAGGTCACTGACTTGAAATAGGACCTGCTGGTTCTGCAGTCCCTCTGCAGCCAAAGAACAAAGGCCCCACAGGCAACTCTGTCCCTTCCACACTGAGATGCCTGTAAGGGTTTTGAGGCACTTAGAAAAGTAGAACAGATATACATCAGTCATGGTCTTAAGTGACCTCATAAGAGTCCTGTCACCATCTCCCTGTGACTGCAGGACATGGCAGATCATCCAGGAGATGATGGGAAGAGCAGACATAATGTCAAGGCCTTCATTTTCTCGCAGACCATAAAAGACTCTCATTGCTGCATTAGCACCTGAAAACTGACTTAAGAAATATGCTTTTTTTTCAGCATCTGTAAACCATAAGATCTCTGCCTGGATAGATTGTTTTAACAGAGAATGGAGCTTCTTCATGGTTGTAGGCCGGGCAGTTATCAGGAGGGAGGATTCAGGGAATAGTTTTTTCCTCACGAAACTACGTAAGAGGGTCTCTACCGGCTTCTTCTCCTGGAGGTTGGCACTAAGATCCTCTTCCTGGTCACATACAGGGTACTGAAGCTCAGGAAATCCATCAAGAATGAACAAAAGCTTCTCTGGATATACAGGAATAACGTCCAGGATTGGTCCATTTATATCTTGGAAAGTTTTAGTGATCAGGTCAGCAGCACTAAGTTTAGCAATATGGCTTATTTCTCTGCAGTTTACATAGATGAGATAGTCAAATCTGCCTGGAGTAACTATTCCTGCTGCCCAGTCAAACATAAACTTATGCACCACAGCTGTTTTCCCAATCCCAGCACATCCCTGAAGCACCACAGTTTTGGGTGAGCTGGAGCCATCTTCTTCAGGATCAAATACATGTTCCATCTCAATAAAATTATCTTGTTGAGGAATTCCGCATGCTGGCTTTTCTGATATACAATGTTCTTTTACAACAAGCAGTCGTGACTTTATATGCTTGCCATGGAGATAACATTTATCAACTCCTATTTTTTGGTATTTTTCCTCCAGATGTTTTCTAAATACTTCCCGGTAATCTAATAAGGTGACACCAGAGTTAGTAATCACAGAATCCTAGACAACAATACAAACAACAACGTTATAACTAATATCACCATCACCACCATCTCCACTTGGATGTCTCAAAGGCTGCTCAAACGTCATGTATCTGAGCCCTTGACTGCTACTCCGCTGCCTACTCCCCTAAAAAAAACCCTCCCCAGGCATCTCATCTTAGTGAAATGGTGCCAGCCTCAGAAAAATGTTAGGAGTCATTATTTCTTTTTTTCCTTGAATCCTCCACATCCAATTAGCAAGGCCTATCACTTATACCTCCAAAACAAGCCGTCAATCCATTTATTTATCACTACATCCTCAAATACCACCCAAGTACAAGCACTATCAGTTCTTTACTGGACTGCTGAAATGGCCTCTTAATCATGTATTCTTGCCATCTGTGGCGCTTCTCTTTACACAAGGAGCCAATGTAATCTTCTAAAAGTATCAATTACATCATGTCACTGCCCTGCCCAAAACTTTTCAAGAGCTTTTCATTACACTTGATATAAAATTCAAAATCCTTACCTTATCCTACAAGGTGTGCTACAATCTGGGCCCTACCTACCTCTGCTCCCCAGCCTCTTTTTACACCTTTCTCCTTCTCAGTCCTTACACTAAAGCCACACTGGCTTACTTTTAGTTTCTCACAAATGCCATGTTCTTTCCCACTTCAAGGCCTTTTCACCAACTATTCTCTTTGCTTGGAACACCCTCTTCCTGTTCTTCTCATGGAGAGCCCCTTCTCATCCTTCAGATATTAAACATTACTTCTAATCACCCAATTTAAAGTACTACTCCCTTTCCCATGACCCCATTTTACCTTTATAACACTTATCACAATTTATAATTGTCTTGTTTATTTTTTCATTATCTATCTTTCCCACTAAACAGTAATCTACATGAAAACAGGGACCTTATCTGTCTTCTTCATCACAGTACCCTAAGTACCTAGTGTGGTGCCTGGAACATGGTAGTCAATAAATATTTATTGAAAATGGCTATAAATGCTTGTTTTTGAATTAAAAAGAAGTCATTTATTATGCCTATTCTGTGCCAGATACTATACTAGGCCCTTTACGTATATTTTTAATTTAATTCTCACAATTTTCCCGTAAAGTAGGTATTATCCACACTTTGTAGTTGAGGGAACTGAAATTTATTCCAAGGGTTTTAAGTTTATAAGTGTGCAATCTGTGTTTAGGTCTTGTGCTCAGAAGACCCATGCTTGGTGTAATACTCTGCTGTTCCTATCCTGAAATTCTTAAACAAGGAATCTTGCTTTTACATTTTGCACCATACCCCATAAATATGTAGCCAGTCCTGCTTACAGCATCTGGTAACTTGTCCTAGATTTGGCTGCTAGTAAGTGGCAAAGACTTAATTAAGAGACTTAATTAAGACTCAGGTTTGTCTGAAGCCATGGTTTATGTGCTTAAATATTATACCACATAGCTTTTCACTTTCTGCAAATAGAAAAAATAATCCAAAGAGTCAGTTATCAAGTTCAAACTTCTGTTAAGTGAATGTCTAAACTAGTGTGAACGAAAAATACTGCAAGCCATATCAGTAAACAAAGAATGCTGAAGCCTTCAAGTCATCAGCGGCTGCTACCACCCACCAATGAAGACAAGCCTGCAGCCTGGCCTCTGCAACCACTCACAGTGGTGCACCCTGAGGGGACTCAGAATAAGAAAGGACAGGATACTGGCCCTAAATAGCTAGGGGCTTGCCAAAGGAATGAATTCAATGAGCCCAAATGTTTACTTCCTCCCATACATAGAAAAACACTAAATTCTTTAAATTGAGATGCCTGGTTTTCTTTAGTTAACAAGTAATCTTTTAATGCTCCAACTACCCGATCTTTGTTGTAAAACTCCTATATACCCTAGCTCCTCCCCTACCTCTTCTGAGCAGTCCCTCAGAGCAATCTGAAAGGCTGTCATCCCAGGCTAGAAGGGGTTCCAGTCCTCAGAAATATCCGCCAAATAAACCATAACTCTCAACTTTTAAGCTGTGCATTTATTTCAGTCGACACTAACATTTCCCAATTAAGTTTTCCATGGAACACTTTTGCAAGATATTAACAAAAGAACGATGAAAAAGGTGTCCTGTGGTCAAATAATGTAAGGGGAATGCACCTTCTACCCCTTTTTAGAGTTCTCAATGCATATTATCATGTGAAAGGCTCTTAGAGGATCTACAATTAAAAAAAACAGGCTGTTTAACTTTGTTCAATTCAGTTCAATATTTTCTGGTCTTAAATGACTACAAAATCCTTTTTCAAAAGCAAAATTATTAATTCCTGGAGAATAGTAATCTGTAAAACTCAATTTGGGGAATGCTGAGCTACATAAATGTTGGCAAACTTATTCTGTAAAATTCTGTAAACAGTTTAGGCTTTCAGGTCTCTGATGCAATTACAGGCATACTTCAGAGATATTGCGGGTTCAGTTTCCGACCACTGCAATAAAGCGAATATTGCAATAAAGCAAGTCAAACAAATTTTTTGGTTTCCCCATGCGAAGTTACATTTACACTATTCTGTAGTCTATTAATTGTGCAATAGCATTATATATAAAAAACAATGTACATACTTTAATTAAAAAATACTTCATTGCAAAAAAAAATGCTAACCATCATCTATCTGACAAAACAAGATTGTAACAAACCTTCAATTTGTTAAAAAAAAAAAGCAGTATTCGTGAAGCGCAATACAGTGAGGCACAATGAAACAAGGTATGCCTTTACTCAGCTCTGCCATCTTAGTATGAAAGCAGCCATAGACAACATGCAAATGAATGGACATGGCTGGTTCCAGTAAAATTTTATTTACAAAAACAGGCAGCTGGCTGAATTTGGCCTACTAGCTATAATTTATTGACCTCAGTCTAGATCATTCCAGAAGCAGACTGGTCTATTCTGTCCAGAAAGTCTTGAACATCTGGTGCTTGACCACCACCATCAGTGGTCCTCCTAGTATGTGAATACCTATTCTAAATGATGTAAAGTCCTCTTTGTTATGATAGTCTGGGGCTTCATGGATGTTGCCAAAAAAAAAAATCAGATTGTTGCCCAGTGAATATGGGGGAAGAAATGGGAGAGGACTGAGAATGAGTAGCTGGGTTCATGGGAAGCACTATTCTGAAAACTTATAAAAAACAGTAAAACAGAAAAGACATCTACCTGTAAGCTCCTTCCATGAAAATGAAGCTAGAGAACTTGAAGCAGCTGTGGGAGGAAAAAGCTAGGTTAAGAGTAGCGCAATGCACATTCATACCAAAACATGAAATATACAGAAATTTAACCACACTGTTACAGCCATTCATGCTGTTCCCCAAACAGAAATATAACAAAGAAAGAAACCCACCTCACATCTAATGTCCAACATAAAATAAAACCTAAGAACTTCCCTCACAGATATACTTAAAATGTAAACATTTATATTTATATGATTAATAAGGAAAACTTTAGGCATGAAATTTAAGGGGCATACATTATTTGAAATGATTGTTTCTGACATTTTTACTTTCCTTTGAACATTAGCTTATTGCTTCTGTTGGAGCTTCTGTTGAGCCTAACTAATTAATGAGAAAGAATAAGGTACTGCTGATATTAGTTCTACAGAAATATACAATCACCTACATTCAAATGCATATACACACACTAAATCCAAACACTTATATATATAGGTATATAGATAAAAACACACAAGCGCACACACACACATGCACACCCCTCCACATTCATACAGGTTTTTAGTACTTGCACACCTTTATAGGCAAGAGTGAGACTAGGTGTGACTAGGTGGATGGGAGGAAGCAGAGCCTGGAGAGGCAGATATTAAAATGTCACAGAAATGGGCAGCAAGAGAATGGTCTGGTGAAGATAACCAGTTTCTAGTCCCCATAACTAAACATTCCTTGGAGTTCAGGAATCAGCCACTGGGGGAAGAATTCCAGCAATCTTCACTCTACTTTTTTGTGGTATCTCCTGTGAAAATCTGTGGTTACAATAAAGGGAGAGACTTAAGTCTTTCATGATTATAAATGCTTTAGGGACTATGGAAAACAGTAGAAACAACAGTTGCATCTTCTTTCTGTCTTTCTTTTTCCTCACTTTGGGAAACACAAAAATTGTAGGGAGATTATTAATGGGTAAATTCTGTATCCATGTAATATCTTAATATACACACACTTATATACATACAACACAATTTTTAAAATTCAGAAGAATCCCAAAGTCCATGAGGAGAAGAAGTAGGGGAAAGAGAATGAACAGGATTACCTAACTTATACCCTTTCTTACCTCAGTCACTCACCTTTATGTTTAGACAATAAACTCCAGGTACAAGCAGGTCCCATATCTTTTCTTCTCTTTTGACTGTTCATCCTGGCAAATCAAGAAGACTGTAATCCAAAACAGAAATGATGACTGTAAGGCCCAGTGGAAGCCCAGAGTAAAAAAGTAACTCAAGAAAGACTAGTCACTTAAGGCATTACGAAGCTGGGGGAGAGAGAAGGCCCAAAAACCAAGTAGATAGCTGGGATGGGACTAGGAGATCACATGAAGATAGACCAAAACCAACAGTCTTCAACTTGAAGAGGAAAAAAAATAAAAAGAGGATAGAATATCTGCAGACTTCTGAAGAGTACAAATACGGAGAATGTCAAATTGAGCTCTATATTGGGTTACTAAGGGAATAGGATTTAGGGAGTATACCTCTAATGCTTGTGGTCAAGACAAGAATGACTGTGTCCTTTTTTTTTTTCTTATTTTTTTATTGACGTGTAGTCAATTTACTGCTGTGGGACACAAGGCTGCCAGTCGCTAAACCAGTGACATGCAAGTTGGTAAAACAATTTACCAGAGATTAAGTATAAGAATAGAAAGGAGTTTATTAAGGTGTGCTATCATAGGCAACAGTGAGCCACAAGGGCAAGGGGTGCCTGTATGAGCACTGAGGGCTGGTTGTTGGGGTGTTTTATAAGGTCAAGTCACAAGGTACCGGATTGGCTTGTGCACAAGTCTCTGGTTGTAGGTGAGGTAAGAGGTTTAGGGTCCATGAAGGGCTGTGGGGTTTGACTCTGATAAGGCAGGCATTACCTGGGGCTATTAGTTTGTTAGGGGAAACATGCCCAGTAAAGAATGTACTTTATCTCTTGAGGGAAAAATGACTCTGTCCTTCTACAACACATTTTGGTACTATTCATAAAGGGAGAATAAGACCACAGATTAGAATACTGTGGTATAAGAATCAGTCTAGAGAGTCAGGAGATCTAGGCCCTAGACCATTTCTAAAACTATCCACCTATGGACCTTGAGTAAGATTCTTCTACTTTCTGGATCTATTTTATTATTTTCAAAATGGCAGAGGGAATGTTAGCCTAGGTTTCTTTCCAGGTTGAACACTCTAAGATCAGTGGTTCTAAGTCCCAGCTGCACATTAGAATCACCTTCACACCACCCTCTAGAATTTTTTTTTGCAATATTACTTATCAATTTCTAACACACTTGGTAATTTTCTTATGTATTAGGCTTATTGTTCATTTCAGTCTTTCCCACCTACATTTAATTATTGGCCCCAATTCTCAGACTTTGCCATGAACTTGGTGATCCACACAAAAGAAGTAGAGCTTATTTTCCCACCTTTTGTCTCTGAGCTCAGCTTTGAGACTTGCTTTGGCTAATGGAGTATACACAGATGTGACTTGAGCAGGGATTGAAATGTGCCTGCACGGTTCTACATGCCCCCTCTTGTGATCTTCTGCCACTGGCATGAGACAAGTAATGAGAGAAACAAGCCCCAGGTAGTCCATTGGTCTAAGGATGAGAAATGCATGTAGTAGAGCTACCCCAGTTTACTCAGTCCTACAGCACGAAAAGTAGAGTCACTCCTGCCTAAACCAAGAGTTGCCCAACAGAACCCTGCCTAATCAGCTGAATCCCAGCTGGCCTCCAGATCTGTGAGAATAAGTGATTAATAAATTCTTAATTTTTCACACCACTGAGATTTTGTGGTTGTTATATATTGTGGCAACAGTTAACCGATACATCTTGCTGGAAAGTAAATGTTTAGAAAATGTTTGGCATAGAGAAGATATCCCTTAAATATGTGTTGAATAAACTGAAGGAATGAATAAAATCTTTTTTAAAAAAATCCAATGCCTAGTCTGCATTCCTGATAAATTAAGTCAGAACCTTTGATAATGAGGTTTGGCATCAATTTCTTTTCAAAGTTCCCTAGGTGATTCTAATATGCAGCCAGGGAAGAGAGCCACTGTTCTAAGATTTAGTTATTTCTGATAGAGGAGAGTGTATTGGTGAAGCACACAGGCTTTGCAATCAAACAAATGTGTTCAAGCCCTGACTCTACCACTTACTATGTGACAACCACTGAATTAACATCTCTAAGCCTCAGATTCCTCAACTATTAAGTAGGGATAACAAGAGTACTTTCCTAATAAGGTTATTAGGAAGATTAAATAAGGTATGCATTTGAAGTATTCAGTATACTACATGGTACACAGTAAGGGCTCAATAATCCTAAACTGTAGCTAATGGTGTTGCTGTACCATTTGATATGGAGTAAAAATGTCTTTAAACTCAGATAGACCTTACTTAAATTCCATTTCCACTGCTTTCTAGCAATATGACTTTGAGTAAATTACTTAAACTCTCTGAGACTACAGTAATCCATCTGTAAAATATGGTGATAACAATAACTACTCCATTAATTTGTTGTGAGGATTAAATAAGATGACACATAAAACACTTAGCAGAGGACCAAGTGCAGTATGAATAATAAATGTGAGAAAAAATAAGTTGGCATTTATTATAACTGACAGAAAAAAGTTACACTCTATTAAAATCTCCACATAACAACTTCATTTTTATGAGATGGAATGTTCCCAGCACAGTGTTATATTCCTATACCCAGGGTTCTTCCTCCAATCACTAGGAATATCATGTCCTTTAAAAAATAGAACAAATTCTCTAGTAAAAATTACTCCAGTAAGCAGTACTGCCCTCAGGTAATGGAGCTGGAGGAGTACATGGCCATTCATTTTCTTCTTAGATTATCTCTACTATGCCCATTATTTCAATCACCCTTATGACTTCCTTGTTTATCCCAGTCTAACCCTCTCCTCTGAGATCCAGATTTATTCATCTAAAGCCTTACTCAACATCTCCACTTGGATGTTGACACCTCTCTTTTACTTATCTCCTTTGGTAATTATTGTTTGGTTTGTCTGAGGTTCTGCTACCTAAATGCCCAAAGCTTCCTTAGTTCCTGACCTCCTTGAGGCCTTGTTTTTGAGTACTTCATGTAGTTTCAAGCAACTCTAGTATCCTTCCAAAAATCCCTGTTTTTGCTCAAGGTTTTCAGAATCAATTTCTATTGCCTGCAACTAAAGAACTCTGACAGAAAAATTATACCAGAGATATTAAGAATGAACTATCAGAAAGAGAAAATTTAAAAAACAATCCCATTCACAGTCACATCAAAAACAATAAAATACCTGGAAATAAATTTATCTAAAGAGGTAAAAGACTTGTACTCAGAAAACTATAGGGCACTGATGGAAGAAACTGAAGATGACACAAAGAGACAGAAAGATATACTGTGCTCATGGATTGGAAGAATTAATATTGTTAAAATGACCATACTACCCAAGGCAAGCTACAGATTCAATGCAATCTCTGTCAAAATATCAATGGCCTTTTTCACAGAACTAGAACAAATATTCTAAAATTTGTATAGAAACACAAAAGACCCCAAATAGCTAAAATAATCTTGAGAAAGAAGAACAAAACAAGAGGTATCATGCTCCCTGATTTCAAACTGCACTACAAACTTCCCATAATCAAGACAGTATGAGGGGGAAGGGTATAGCTCAAGTGACAGAGCACATGCTTAGCATGCATGAGGTCCTGGGTTCAATACCCAGTACCTCCTCTAAATCAATCAATCAATCTTTAAAAAAAAAAACAGTATGGTACTGGCACAAAAAAAGACACACAGATCAATGGAACAGAATAGATAGTCCAGAAATGAACCCAAACTTACATGGGCAATTAATGTATAACAAATGAGGCAAGAATATATAATGGGGGAAAGACAGCCTCTTTGATAAATGGTGTTGGGAAAACTGGACAACTATATGCAAAAAGAATCAAACTGGACTACTTTGTCACACCATATACAAAAATAAACTCAAAATGGATTGAAGACTTAAATGTAAGACCTGAAACCATAAAACTGCTAGAAGAAAACATGGGGAATACACTCTTTCACATCAATCTTAGCAATATTATTTTGGATATGTCTCCTCAGGCAAGAAGAAGAAACAAAAGCAAGAATAAACAAATGGTACTACATCAAACTAAAAAGCTTTTGCACAGTAAAGGAAGCTATCGACAAAAACAAAAAGCCACCTGCTGAATGGGAGAAGATACCTGCAAATGATATATCCAGTAAGGGGCTAATATACAAAATATACAAAGAACTCACAAAACTCAACATCAAAAAACAAACAACCCAATTAAAAAGTGGGCAGAGGTGGGCAGGGGGTATAGCTCAGTGGTAGAGTGCATGCTTGGCATGCACAAGGTCCCATGTTCAATCCCCAGTGCCTCCGTCAAGGGGTAGAAAAATAGTCAGAGTACCTGCATAGACAATTTCAAAAAAAGACATACAGATGGCCAACAGGCAAATGAAAAGAGGCTCAATATTACTAATCATCAGGAAAAAGCAGATGAAAACTTCAGTGAGATATCACCTTACACCTTTCAGAATGGCTATTATCAAAAAGACAACAAGGCGAGGATGTGGAGGAACAGAACCCTGTGCACTGCTGGTAGGAATGTATATTGCTGCAACCACAATGGAAAACAGTATGGAGATTCTTCAAAAAATTAAAAATAGAATTACTATATGATCAGCAACTCCACTTCTGGGTATCTATCTGAAGAAAACAAGACCACTAATTATAAAATATGTATGCACCCCTATGTTCTTTGCAGCAATATTTATAATAGTCAAGATATGGAAGAAACCTAAGTTCCCATTGATAGATGAATGGATAAAGAACAAGTGATATATATATATATATATATATATATATATATATATACACACAATGGAATAGTACTCAGCCATGAAATCTTGCCATTTGCAACAACGTATGTGGAATCTAAAAAACAAAACAAACGAACAGAAACAGAGTCGTAGATACACAGAATAAACAGGTGGTTGCCATATGGGAGGGGGTTGAGGGGAGGAGAGAAGTAAGTTAAAGATATTAAGAGGTGCAAACTTTCAGTTACAAAATAAATGAGTCACAGTGTGGGGAATATAGTCGATAATTATGTAATATCTTTGTATGGTGACAGATGACAACTAGACTTATTGTGGTGATCTTTTGGAAATGTATAGAAATATCGAATCACCATGTTGTATACCAGGAACTAACATAGTGTTGTAGATCAATTATACTTCAAAAGCAGACAAAGAACCAAACTCATAGAAAAAGAGATCAGATCTGTGACCACCAGAGGTGGGGGAAGGGGATTAGATGAAGGTAGTCAAAAGGTACAAAGTTCTACTCATAAGATAAATTAAGTACTATGGATATAATGTACAGCATGATAAAGATAATTAACACTGCTGTATGAAAGTTGTTAAGAGAGTAAATCCTAAAAGTTCCCATCACAGGGAAAAATTTTTTTCTATTTCTTTAATGTTATATCTATACTAGACAATATAATCATTTCATGATGTAAGTCATATCATTACGTTGTACACTTTAAACTTATACAGTGCTGTATGTCAATTACATCTCAATAAAACTGAGGAAAAAAGAAATTAAAAAATATATGAGAGAGTAAGTTACAGTCAACAGACTTTTAGGGAATGATGGGAATATTTTATAACAGGTTATCAGATGCAGTTAGAGTAAAATGCTGTCAGATGGCCCAAATTTCAGAATGGGAAAGTAGTAGCCATTGTACTAGGATTTCCACTAGAACAAATGGAATCTTTATGCAAAGTACTAAAAGATGCCCTCCCCAAGAAGACAAATCAAAGTAAGATGTCTCCTCTGGGCAGCTGAATTACAAAAGGGTAAAACTGTGCTTCTTCCTCTGGCCTGGAGGAACACCAAGCTAGGGAAAACAAGTTTGAGAGCAGGGTATGGGCTAATTTCAGTCCCCATTCATACCCTTGGCTGTGTGTCTTTTCAGTCAATAAACTGTACAACTTTTCATGGTGACTTTACATGGTATGCGTGCTGCCAATAACAGAGGAGAGAAATGCTACAAATTTAAATCTCATCTCTAAGCCTAAAATAAGACTCTGTGCTTTTTTATTGATATAACTCACATATCATAAAATTCACCCTTTTAAAGTGTATAATTCAATGCTTTATAAGTACACTCACAAAGTTTTATAACCATTACCACTATTTAATTACAGAGCGTTTTCATCACCCCAAAAAGAGATGCTGTACCCATTAAGCAAACACTTCCTATTCTCCCTTCTCCCAGGACCTGGCAATCACAATTCTACTTTATGTCTCTAAGGATTTGCCTGTTCTGGACATTTCGTATAAATGGAATCATACAATATGTAGCCTTTGTGTCTGGCTTTGTTTACTCAGCATAATGTTTTCAAGGTTCATCCATGTTGTAGTGTTTATCAGTACTTCATTCTTTTTATGACTGAATAATAATCTATTTCACATCCACTAGAACAGCTATAATTTTAAAAATGGAAAATGCCAAGATGTGGAAAAATCAGATCCCTCATACATTGCCAATAGGAATATAAAATGCTGCAGCCACTATGGAAAATTTTGACATTTCCTCAATAAATTAAACATAGGATTACCATGGGATCTAGTAACTCCACTCCCAGATATATACCCAAAAGGATTGAAAACAGGTATTTTAAAAAAATTTGTACAAGAATATTCAAAGAAACACCATACATAACAGCAAAAAGGTGGAAATAACCCCAATGTCTATCAACTGATGAACTGAATAAATAAAATGTGGTATATACTTACAGCAGAATATTATCCAGCCATAAGAAGGAACAAAGTACTGATAAATGTTACAATATAGATGAAGCTTGAAAACATGCTATGTGAAGGAAGTATGATTCCATTTATATGAAATGAACGTAACAGGCAAATCCATAGAGACAGAAAGTAGAGTAGTGGTTGCCAGGGTTGTGGGCAAAGGGGAATTGGTAGAGACTGCTAATGGTTATGCGATCTCTGTTTGGGATGTTGGAAATATTCTGGAATTAGTGGTAATGGTTGCACAGAATTGTGAATATACTGGAAATCACTAAGTTGTACACTTTAAAAAGGTGGATTTTATGGTATGTAAATAAAATCAATCAATATTAATTTAATAAAGTCAATAAACTAAACTTGCAGTAATCATTTTACAACATATACCTATATTAAATCATTATGTTGTCCATCTAAAATTAATACAGAGTTATATGTCAATTATAGCTCTATTAAAAATAGAAAAAGAGGCACAAAAACAGATATGGATCAATGGAACAGAACAGAGAGGCCAGAAATAAACCCACATATCTACGGTCAATTAATCTTCGACAAAGGAGGCAAGAATATACAATGGAGAAAAGACAGTCTCTTACGGCTAGTGGTGTTTGGAAAGCTGGACAGCCACATGTAAATCAGTGAATTAAGAACACTCCCTCACACCATACACAAAAATAAACTCAAAATGGTTTAAAGACTTAAATATAAGACAAGACATCATAAAAACTCCTAGAAGAGAACATGGGCAAAACATTCTCTGACATAAATTGTAGCAACGTTTTCTTAGGTCAGTCTCCCAGTGCAATAGAAATAAAAGCAAAAATAAACAAATGGGACCTAATCAAACTTATAAGCTTTTGCACAGCAAAGGAAACCGTAACAAAATGAAAAGACAACCTATGGACTGGGAGGAAATATTTGCAAACCATGTAACCAACAAGGACATAATTTCCAAAATACACAAACAGCTCATACAACTCAATAGCAAAAAAACAAACAACCCAATCAAAAAATGGGCAGAAGACCTAAACAGACATTTCTCCAAATAAGACATACAGATGACCAATAGGCACATGACAAGATGCTCAATATCACTAATTATCAGAGAAATGCAAATCAAAACTACTATGAAGTATCACCTCATACTGGTCAGAATGGCCATCATTAAAAAGTCTACAAACAATAGGGGGAGGATAGCGCTCAGTGGTAGAGTGCATACCTAGCGTGTACGAGGTCCTGGGTTCAATCCCTAGTACCTCCATAATAAATAAATAAACTAACCAAATAGATGAACCTAATTACCACCCCCTGCAAAAAGGCAATTAAAAAATTTTAAAGTCTACAAATAATAAATGCTGGAGAGGATATGGAGAAAAGGGAACCCTCCTACATTGTTGGTGGGAATGTAATTTGGTGCAGCCACTATGGAGGACAGTATGGAGGTTCCTTAAAAAACTAAAAATAAACTTACCGTCTGATCCAGCAATCCCACTCCTGGGCATATATCCAGAGAAAACTGTAATTCCAAAAGACACATGCACCCTAACGTTCATAGAAGCACTATTTACAATAGCCAAAACATGGAAACAACCTAAATGTCCATTTACAGATGACTGGATAAAGAAGATGTGGTATATACATACAATAAAGTATTACTCAGCCATAAAAAATGACATAATGCCATTTGCAGCAACATGGATTATATATTAAGAGAAGTAAGTAGAGATTATCATGTTAACTGAAGTCAGATAAGGATAAATATCATATGATATCACTTATATGTGGCACCTAAAAAAAGATACAAATTTTATTTACAAACCAGAAATAGACTCCCAGACATAGAAAACAGACTATGGTTACCAACTGGGAAAGGTGGGGAGGGATAAATTAGGAGTGTGGAATTAACAGATACACACTACCACACATAAAATAGATAAACAACAAGGACCTACTGTATAGTACAGGGAACTATATTCAATTTCTTATAATAAGCTATAATGGAAAAGAATCTGAAAATATATGTATATATGCATGTATAGGTATAACTGAATTGCTTTGCTGTATACCTGAAAGCAACACTGTAAGTCAATTACACTTCAATAAAAAATAAAGTTAAAAAAAAACAAAATTGGCCTAAGAAATAGAAAACTTAAACAGACCAATTAATTGTAGAAGAATGTGAAATTACAATAACCTACCTCAAAAATCACTAGCCCCAAAAAGTTTTGTGGGAGACTTTGATCAAACCATCTAGGAACAGATTAATCAAACTTTATATAAAATTTTCCATAGCAAAGTAAAAGAAAAGAAATGACAACATACAGCCATAAGACTAGTATAATCTTGATACCAAAACTGACAAGTAAAGGGAAAGAAATGCTAGGTCTATCTCACTTATGAACCTAGATATAAAAATGCATAACCTTAATACCAAAATCAGTCAAGCACAGGAAAACTATAGGTCATTATTTTTCACAGGGATGTTGACAGTATTTTTGGTGGGACAGTTCTTCATTTAGCGTCCCTGATCTCTATTCACTAAATGCCAGGACTCCCCACACACACCCAGTAAACTGTGGCAACCAAAATCACCTTCAGACATTTCCAAATGTTTACTGGAGTGGCTCAACCCTAGGCTGAGGATCAATGCTATAGGCAATTTCATTTATGAACACAGATACAAAACTGCTAAACAAAAGATTAGTCCCTCAAATCCTGCAGTACATTAAAAATACACATCATACCCTGATAAGTTAATCCTAGGAATGCAGGGTAGCTTTAACGTTTACAGATCTGTCAATGTGGAACAGGGAACCAGTTCCTTACTTGGCAGGGAGAGTTAAGCATTTATCCTGTCTTTTCTATAGGAACTGTATTTTAGGCTTACCAAATAGCCCTAGTAACTAAGGGATAGTTCTTAACAGAGGTATGCTAGCTAATAAACTTAGAAAGAATATGAAAATTAGAAAAATCATAATTTTGAAGTCCTTAATGAAATAATTGGTTCACATAACAGTTATCAACTGAACGGTAAAGCCATTAGATGAAAGCGTGGTGGGAGAACTTTACAATGACAGGATCAGATTATCACCACTTCAATTCACTTTAGTATCACTAAGAGTGAGACAAGCAAACATTATGCAAAAAGAAAGCACATGGTATCAACCATGAAATAGTCTTAAATAATATGAATCTGAATCTAATCAAGCATTTAGATCTATCTTTCAGTCAACAGGAAATACAAGCAATACAGAAACAAGTGAAATAGCATCTCAAGAAAGTAATCAGCTAAATCCAGAATGTGGGAGAGTCTACAGAACAAATGCCAGATTTCTTCAACAGGCCAATGGCATGAAAATAAGAGAGGAGGTGTTTTTCTGTTTTAGTTTTTTAAAAGAAACTTAAAGGAAACATAAGACATATAACTTAATACAATGAGTTGACCTTGGCTGTTGAGTCCTGATCGGAACAAATTCCAATGGTAAAAACATTTTTTAGACAATTGGAAAAATCTGAAGATATGCTGGGTATTAGTGTGATAATGGAACTATGATTGTATGAGAAAATGTCCTTTTGCTATATTTTTTGTGATGTATACTGAAATATTTAGGAGTGAAATTATATGATATTCAAGATTAGTGTAAAATATCCCATGGCAAAATGTTGATGGCTATTAAAACTCAGTTATAGGTACATGGGGGTTTATAGTACTCTCTACTGTCATTTATGTTTGGAAATTACCATAATATAAAGGCTTTAAAAAGCTATCAATGCAATTCAATGCATTAACCCTTTAAAGGGGAAAAAACTATACATCCAACTTACAGGTGAAAAAGCAATTGATAAAATTTTATGCCCATTCTTGCTTTTTAAAAGTCTTAAAAAAGTAGGAATTAAAGAAAACTTATTTGACTTAATAAAGGGCAACTGTCAGTAACTCACACTAAGGAGCATAGTTGAAATTTTAGAAGCACTCCCATTAAAGAGAGGAATAAGATAAGGATATCTGATATCATTGCTACTATTCAATCCTATGCTGACAGTACTAGCCAATGCATTCAGATAAGAAAAATACACATGGTATACAGACTGAAGCCAAAGAGAAAAAACTATCCATATTTGCACATAATCTGTTTGCTAACCTAGAAAATCTAACAGACTCAATGAACAAACTATTAGGAAAAAAAAAGGAATTCAGTAAAGTTCTTGGACACAATTTCAAACAAAAAACAATAGTTATCTTACATACCTTTAGCTATAAAATGAAAGCAAAAATCCTATTATAGTAGCAATAAAAGTTATAAAGCATCTAGAAATAGCCCAAACAAGATATGTTCAAGACATTTTTAGGATGGCAAAAAATGATGAAACATTATTAAAGGACTTAAAAATTTGAATAAATGGAGAGCCATACCACATTTATTCATATAAAGGAAGACTCATAAATGTAAAGATGTCAATCATCCCGTTAACTCTGTAAATTCAAAGCAATGCCAACAAAAAGACCAATAAGATTCTATATGGGTATGATAATATGATTCTAAAATCCATATAAAAAGTAAACATGCAAGAATAACACAAAATTGAAAAAAAGATGGCTTTCCATTACAGATATCAAACATAAAACTATAGAAATTTAAAGTGTGGTATAAATGCAGGTATAAATAAATGGATCAGTAAAACCAAATAAAGAATCCTGAAACAAAACTAAATATGCGTAAGAATCTAGTACTAAAGGTAGCATTTAGAAGTGAGTAGATAAACGAAAGAGGGAGACATGTACAAGGATATACATGGCAAAACATTTTGTATTAGCAAAAACTTGGAAATAACCATGTCAATGGGGAAAATGGCTACACAAATTATAATGTATCTATTTGGTAGAATACTATGTGCAACAGTGAAAAAGAACAAGTTAGACTCACATGTGCTAACATGAAAAGTTCTTTAAGTTCAGTTAAACAATGGGTAGGGAGGGGGAGAATCAGGGTGGAAATCAGTGATGACCAAAGGGGGTTTTAATCCTCTAAAAGAAAAATGTATTCATGTGTCATACATATAATAAACTCAATAAATAAGAAATTTAAAAGCTGCATAACAATATGAATGAGTCAAGCTAAGTAAAAACTTATATATATAGAAATATTTATTCATGTAAATGCATGGAAAGGGGACTCTAAGGATACTCACTAAACTGCTGACAGTTTTTTTGTTTTATTTTTTGGGGGGAGTTTGACGGTGGGAGTGGCAAATATGGAAGGAGCAGAAAAGGCAAGTTTCAAGATTTACTCTCTGTATACCTGTGTATTATTTCAATCTTTTACCGTGAAAACATACTTATATATTATTGTGTGATTAAAAAATAAAGACATGAAAAAAGTCAAAGACACTGTTAAGTGAAAAAAGCTAGTTGCTATAATATATATATATAATTCTTTTGTATACGTAGGTAATAACGTATATACCTATTGTATTATATATGTGTACATATACAACGCATACAGACAAAAATACAAATTGGATTTTCACAATTTATATACTTGTCACTTATTCTGTTATAATGAGCATATAGTTATGCATTACTTAAGAAACACTATGGTAATTATTTTGCAATATATACATATATCAAATCATTATGTTGTACACCTTGAACTATGTAATGTTATATATCAATTATATCTCAATAAAACTGGGAAGGGAAGAAACATATAAACACAGATAAACCTAATCATGTCATTCACCCAATCAAAGCCCTTCAGTAGGAGTAGTCCCACTGCTCTTAGGATGTGGCCCAAAATAACTAAGGGGGCCTGCCATTCAGCCTCAGCTCACAATACTCTCCCCCTTGCTTAATATGCTTTAGTTGTAGGAGACACCTTTCAGTTCTTCAAGTCCCTTATACATGTTCTAGCTTCAAGTCTCTGCACATGCTGTTTGTTTCCTCTACCTGGAACACTTCCTCCATTCATCCTTCCTCCACCTCCTTCTACCCCAGTTGATCCTTCAGTTCTCATCACTTCTTCAGAGGAGCCTTCCCTGACATTCCACACAGGGTCAGGTCCTCCTGGTATAAATACTTACAGAACCCTTATTTTTCCTTTACAGCTCTTATCTCAATTTGCAGTTTTCTATTTATAGATGGGATTTTTAATGTCCGTTCTCTCTCCTACTAGGCTGTAAGCTCCATGAGAGCAGGACTTTTGTCTGTCTTGTTATATCCTGACATTTAGTAAGAGCTCAGTAAATATTTGTGAAGTAAATGACTGCTCTCTGTTAATCAGGGTGGACCTTAGCTTGGCACTAGCTCTCCATTCCAACCCATGCCATCAGATAAGCAACCTCAATGACTATGGATGACTCACTCAACATTGCTGCCTCACTGTCCCTTGATCTCTACTTCTACAACCTCTGACCACATACCATTTCACATGCCATTTCTAGCTATTAGTGTCCTAGATCACCCGATAAACATAGAGCTGCTCCACTTTAGAACTCCTGGACTCCACTAACCCAATCTCTGTCTACAACCTTCTACCCCTATTACTTCTTGGTTCTCAGAATACCCACTCCTTATTCTCATCAAGATCTCCTATCCTTTGACATCTCCTATTCTTCAGTTCATTATCACCTCATTGCTCAACTACCTATCCAGTCTAAATGCCACAGTACACCACTTCAAACACTCTTGTCAGCAGCCTCACTGCTCTAATCCATTTTAATCTGCCATTTATGGAGCTACTATGAGTTATTATGGGCCACTCTACATATATTATTTCTGTAACTTCTCATAACACCTATATTAGGTAGGGACTGCTATTATCCCCTTTTACAGATCAGGAAAAGGATTCTTAAAGAGGTGAAGTAACTTGTTCAAGATCACACAATTAGAAAGCGGTGGGATCTGAATGAGGTCTGTCCAACAGAGATCTGTCTGACACCAAGGTCTGTGCTCTGAACCAGTAGGTTACTTTGCCTCTCAGAGGGAGCAGTAACTCTGACTGCAACATAGAGAATGAAAGGGAAGGAAGCAGGCAAGTGCAAAGGCTTGAAGACTGAGGCAGCAATCCAGGTGAGAGTTGATGTTGGGCTAATCCTTATCCATCAGAACCCTGGAAATAATTCAAACTATAAGTCCCACTTACTTTCAGGAGTGTGACTTTACAGGATGGACCTGGTGGACTTTGGCTGAGGACGGCACAGCTAGGTGTGCCTAGAAGAGACCAAAAAGAAATCAGCAGTTTAATACATTCTTTCAGAATACAATTTTTACTTAATGTGCATGTACATATATACTTCCAGGTAAGCTGTCATTTATTAAATGCTTCCATGCGCTGGGAATTTATTATAGTCTTATTTACACTTCTAACTGTGCTGAGCTACTCTCCCATTTTATAAATGAGGAAAGTGGGGCTCACGAAGATCAGGGAAATGGCTTCCCATCACACAGTTAGTTAATGGTAAAGATGGGATCAGAACCCAAATCCACCTACCCAGCGCAACCTTAAGAGTCACACTCTCCACACTCTACCCAAGCTGTTGAGACCTTTGGGCGCAGAAGGGACGGGGCAGGTTGGAGGGGTAGGGTTAGGATCCAACCAGGAAGCGCTGCTAAGCCCTGCGCTCCGACCTTAGCGAGAGCGGGGAGCTGACCAGCACTGCCGAGGCCGGTGCCCAAAGCCGGGCTGACCAGCCGCTGGCTCCGGGGACCTGGTCGCGAGGTCCAGCATCGGGGCTGGATGGGGAAGGCCACGGGGACGCCCGTGCGGCCGTACCCTGGGGAGGACCCCGTTCTATACGCCCACTCTAACGGCGCCACGTCCCAGAGGAACGGCCAAGCCGGCCTCGAAGCCACCAAGCCCAGGATGGGCCCACAGAGAGCGGAGGCAACAGCTCGGTCACCTGTTCTGCTCCCCCCTCGCGGAATCACAAGACCCAGTGGCAAATGCCAAAGTCACACATTTGGGTTTCCCCCTCACTTTCTGCCAGGATCTGGGGTCTACCGATGCCCGTCCGTGGGCCGAGGAACCCTCTCCACTGACACGCAAACCATCTGCCTTTTTTTTTTTTTTTGAGGAGATAGTCAGTAGTTTTCCTTAGATTTTCAAACGGGTCAGGTCCACCCTCCCCTCACCGCAAAAAATTTAAAAGTTAAGAATGCTGACTGGAAGCTGTCAGCCGGAGCTTCTCTAACATCTTTACCTCAGTCCTGCACGCTCGCAGTGTCAGTCCCCACCCCCGGCGTCACTCAGCATTCCTTTCCGTTCTCTCCTCCCCCCTCACGCACGCCTACACGCACGCACCCCCCACGCAGGCCCCCCACGCACGCGCCGCACGCACGCGCTACTATTCTCCACACATATCACCATAAACCGCTGCACGCACGCATGACCCCCCGCGACCCTTCGCGCACACGCGCATTCCACCAGTCCTGTGCCCCCCCCCCCCCGCAACGTACGCACCTCAGGAAGCCCTCCACACGCGCATCTTCGGGAGCCTCTCCCGTCACTCCTCTCTCCTTTCCAGGACGAGCTTCCGGGCCTGGCGGCCGGGCCCTCCCTGCTCCTAGCTTCGAGGGCAGCGAGGTCCCTCCCCAGCTCGCTGAGCTCACCCCGCCCGAGCCTGCGGCAGGCCCGTCAGACTGGGCGGCCGCGTCCCTCCTCACATCCCAGGAGACACCGGGCGGGGTGTGGCACCACCCACGCTCGGCCACCAGGGCCTTCAGATGACTGGGAGGCCAGCCGCTCAGCTGGAGGGAACTCCCTCGATTTCCTGTCCCTCCGGCTGGAGTGGGCGGGGGTGGGGGTGCGGCGGGAGGCTTTCTTCGTCCTCGCTGGGAAAAGCGCACACCTGGTTCCCAAAGCCAGTTTACCCTTCCTCTCCTTCCTGCCAGAGGGAAGGGATTCGGAGGGAGAGCCAAGGTCTTTGGGGCGGAGAAGGGGAAATGACTCAGAGAGGAGGCGGCTCAGAGGGAGGGGCCGGCCTGAAAAGGGGGGCGCATTAGAGAGCGGGAGGGAAAAGGGAGGAGAAAAGAGGATGGGAAAACCGCGGCGGGAGCGGTTTTGAGGGTGTCTAGCGCAGTCCTAGGAATCCCGTCTGATCAGCCACGAATCCAGGAGCCGCTAGGCTGTGTCTTTTCTTCGGTGCTGAACCTTAACGCCAAAGATAGCCAGGGCCAAGATCCTTACTAGCAGCTACTGGGCATCACTGAATCTGCTGGTCTGGGCGAGGGCACAGGGATTAACTCTCCATGTTCTTCGGAGCCAATAATGGGCTTTACCGCATAGTGTTGCTGGGTGAATTGTATTATTTAGTATATCTTAAGTGCTTACAATAGTGTCAGGGACACTGTAAGCCATCAATCAGTGATAGCTCTTATTATTACAAAGATGTTCATTTGTTGGTGGTCTGTCTCCCGTCTAGATTTTGAGAACATGAGAACAGAGATTATCTATTTTATTCATCACTGAACTCTAGCACTTGACACAAAGAGGCTATCAATAAATTACTTGTTGAATGAATGAGTGAGTGAATGATAACTTGGACTAATGGCTATGCCAAGACCCTCTCTTCTGACACGTAAGGGAAACATTTGTGGAAGTTTGAGGAAGAAGGGCTATGATCGGGAAAGGTGGCACCTAGGGCCCTTGTTGGTTGCTATATCAAGTGACTACCTCTGCCCTGGGAAAATGAAATGTCTTCGGCAATTTCCTATGTGGACACATGGAAGACTGTCAGACAGCTGACCTGAAATTTGAAAATGAGACGTGGCTAGCTAGAGCAGTATTTGCATCTTGTAGAGTTAGTATAGAAGGATGGGGGAGAGGGCTGAAGTGGAAAGCTCAAAAATAATGGTGGTAGATGTTAGTGGGGGAGATTGGCAGGGGAGCTCTGAGTGAACCAAAGTGTGTATGGAGGAGTATAGTCATCCCAAAAGGAAATCTGATGAAAGTCTTAAAATGACAGGAATGTTATCCTCTTCTCTGTTCCAGTCATAGGGTTCCTGATGACCTGTCCTCATGTTCCAACATTCTTGGTGTAGGTATGCAAAGTAGGCTCTTACCACTTTATTCACTAAATTTACATTCATGGAAATTAATACTGTTAGAGCTAGAAATTACTCATACATTACAATTGATGGTTGAAAAACTAAGGTCCAGAGATAGATAGCAAAGGACTTGGGCTTTAGGATTCTCTGGCCTTGGTACTGAATCTTACAGGGCCTGAATTTGTTATGCATCCCATTATTCCTTTAATCCCTGCCTCGCCCCATCCCAAACCCCAAAGAGACTGAGAAGAATGAAAGGACATAAATAGAAGGTCAGCAGAAAGGAAGAAGAAAGGAAATTCCTCAACAGATTCCTCATTTTATTGCCTTTTGGTTCCTCCCAGAGAAGGTACCTGGGCCTTCAGCTAGCTGCCGTAGAACAGCTTCACCATGGTACCCTGGAAGCTTTGCACTATCTACATAAGCCCTGCAGGCAAAGGCTTGAACCACAGCTAGTGAGTGTTGGCAAAACACCTGTGATCCTCCCAGACCACAGGAAGATGGGAAGCCTACAAGAATCTGCTTTAAGGCCATCTCCCTCTCACCTCCTTGTCTCCCAGAGCTGTCCCCTGGGAGAATGTCCAGAGACAGTTTTTCATCACCTCCCACCTGCTGGGATCTGATGAGGTAAGAGTCTTCCTGACTCATCCCCCTCAGCATAAAGCTACAGACTATAAAGCCATTTAGCTGCAGTCTAGAATTGGCTTCCTAGCAACTAGATATCCCACAACTACCGTTGTAGTCTTCTGGACCCTTTTATTCCAGTGTCATCCTTTTTGGTGTTTGGAACAGGGACCGCTGGGAGCAGGAACTTTTGGCTACATTTTCTTTCACTGTGTAAATAATAAACTGTTTGAATCTAAAAGTAATTCTTTGTATCTTTACCTGCTAAATCAGGCCTTGGACTTGCCTGGCCTTATGTACTTGACAGCTGCTTGCTATGAATGTCCCATTTCTGGTATATCACAGCACCTTCCCTTATCACTGAGGGAGTTGAGCTGGACAAACAGATATATAGATCATAATGGCTTTTTCCTGCCACTGTACATCAGAAAAATCAGCCCAAATTCCACTTTTCTGGGACTTGCAATCTGGTGGGAGGAGTAGCAGATCTTCTTTGCATTCTGTGTACAAGGTTAGCCTGACAGGAAGTAGAGGGGTCATCTATATTCTGTTGTTTGAAAGATTCTCTTGGCCCAATATGTGCCCCATACAGTATTGCCAGGGCATTACTGGTTGACCCTTCCAAACCTGAAAGTCTGAAGTTTGCCCCCCACACCAGTGACCCCCAGGTTAGACAACAAAAGCATTGCCTCTAGAAAGTCTTTGTTAACATTTTCTTGTTTTCTGAGAAGGAAGAGGTAGAATGAGAAGTTGGTAGGGATATGATTTTTGCCCACAAACCTCCACTAGCACAATACTGATGGCTAATATGTTAATCCTTCTAATTTCCCTTTGAAGGAGACTGGCCATAAAGAACAATAGCCTATTACCAAGAGGCAATTGTAGGAATGCTGAACCAGAAATAGTGCCCTGAAGGGAATTATATGAGTGGTGATGTGGAGTTCACCTAAGACAAAGCTCACAATATACAAGGTGGCCTACTTGTTCTGCTTATCATATTCTAATTCTATTCAACCAGCACTTACTAAGTATCTCCGATGTACAAGTCTGATGAGAACTTCATCTCTCACCCCTGTGCGTCCAATAAAGTCTTCCCTTTTTGGCTGCCTTTAGTAACTCTAGTTTACAGATCAAAAACTATTTGGGAAGAATTACTAAATTGGGTACCTTGCCAGATTATAAATGTTAGGAATACTTTTTTCATTTTAATATGCCCCCAAAGAAATGAGTAGAGTCCTTAGAATATAATTAAACGCCTGTTTGATGACCGGGCCAGACCAGTCACAACTGTAATCTGCATGTTATGCCCAACAATTAGTTGTAGAAGACCACCTTGATCCTCTACCCCTAGAAATTCACAATAGGGGAGTCAGTCTCATTAGCTATCATGCTATATTCCAATATCCATGTAACAACCTACTTGGCCTCCATTACTCCTAACCTTTATAACAGACCACCTCACCCTCACCTACAGGCTCAGCTTCATTGAGACTCTAGGACCAAGCCTTTTCCTAAGTAGGGAAATATAAAGAATTCCATGTCTGCTCTGGCCTAGCATATTAAGATGGAGCCAGCCTTTCTAAACATCACATTCCCAAAACTGTGTAAAATCTTAGCTGTGGATAATAGCCCCATATTCAGCTTTTGCTCAGGCTGTTCTCCAGTTGGACCACTAACCCCAATAGTCCAAATTTTTGTTTCTTTTATATTTTATTTCTCTTGCCTTTTGGCTTTAGATCCTACAGGCCCTGGGTCTGACAACCTGTTTCAAGTCTCTTCTCTAGCTACCATCCTTGACTGGCCCGCTTCACTTCACATTGCATGCCCTCTTTAGTAATTCTGATTACAGTACACCCAAGCCCAGATCTGGGAGGGGGATCTCTTAACCCTCCCAGGCTCCTCTGATAGGCCGGATGTTTAACAGCAAGTCAGCGCATGTCTTCTGGCCCTACCCTAACCTTAACTAGGTTCCAGCGCTGGGATTTTCTCTGTTCTTCCCTAATTCCCACCATCTGGCCTAATCACTGAAACTCAATGTGCTGTGTTTCCTTGGGCCTTGTATCTTCCTTTCTTTAGTCCTCCTGACTGTATCGTGCTCCTGAAATCAGAATCTTCATGATTGGATCTCGCTTTCCAGATGCTCCAGATCCTCTTGGCTCAAATCTCTACCTATTATATGATAATTATATGAGAATTTTCCCCAAGTCATTTAGACAGTTCTAGTAACTCGAGACCTTCTTGCTTTTAATCTTCCCCCAATTTAAACGCCAGTGAGAGACAGTCAAGAACTCATGAATACATATATATTTATTTAATTCATAATATAGCATTTTGGATGGGCTGGGATATTTTAGAGGGATGAGGCTGTGTAATCCGCAGATGCTCAGACTTCTGTCACTAGGAGAGACACTATTGGTCCAGTGCTCCCAGTACAAACAAGCCTGGGATAGAATATTTGATAAAAAATAGTCCAACAATCATCTAATAAATATTCTAGCCAATGACAACAACATACAGCATATGTCTGAAGCTGGCAGACCAGACTGTAAAAGGCAGTTTCACCTGACCTGATGGCAGTCAACCTGGCCAACCTGTAATACACAACCAAGTACAGCCTAATGGCTCTGAGGCTGCAGTTGGCTTCAGGAATTGAAATAATTGTGGGAGTGGTTCTCATCTGTCAGCCTCACATTCTCCATTCTGTAGAAGAAAGGATATCAAATGTTTGAGCTTATCAAAAAGTCCATCCGTGGATTGCTCCATCCAGGTAGTCATATATAAATATGTAAACCATGGAAGCTTAGAAAATTCACCTAGTGTATTTTAGCTGAAAAGAACATATAAGTGATTTTTGCTGCAATTTGAAATTCACTGCATCCAAAGGTATACAATGGAATTACATGATAAAAACACATACAGATGCAGTTACTCTTACTTACAAGTAGCCAGAACTCCAATGTGGCATTAAAATTTCTTTCATAGTCTCAAAACAGGTTTAACTTTATTTTTGTGCTTTCTTCAATAAGACAATATAAAAAGTGGAAATAAGCATAAATTGCAGAGAGAAAGAATAATTTGCTAGCAGAAAAGATTGTAGAATAGGCTGAGGAAAGCAACAACAATGAAAACTTATGGAGTCATCTTCCTTGAATATGTTAAATACAGGTCCTATTCCCTTTGTCCAACTGGGTTTAACTAGAGGTAGTCAATGAATTCTCTGAAGGTACTTGGCGTTGCCAGTATTCTGTGAAAGTCTTAAGTTTACTGAAGTAAGCATCTGGGGCTCACCACACCCCAACTGAGTACTTTGCCACCACGTTGTTTCTTGGAAAGCACTTTTCATTATTTGGCTCAGAAACTTCATTGCTTACCCCAAACCCAGTTTAATTTCCTACTTTATTCAGTAGGCTTAGCTCTGAGTGATTTTTAGCTTTAACCAAAACTTAAATCCACATTCAAAGAACAAAGTTTGAAAAGACTGAAGTTATTGAACAGAATTGTGCCACATGCTCAGACAATTCCCCAAGTTAACTTCTAAAGAGCTTTTGAGGAGGACAACACTGATTTATATGTATCAGTCCTGGGACATTTGCAAAATAGTATCAATACAGCTCGAATGGAGAAGTAACCAAGCTTTTCTGCTCAGGGAAACAACAAACACCAATATGGATATCAGAGTATAACAGGGAAACTTTGATTATTCATTTGTTCATTCATACATTCATGCAATAAACACTAGCCAGGCAACTACTCTGTTCCACATACTATGACAGGTGTTAAAAATAGAACAGCAAAACCAAAAAACACGGCCCCTGCCCTCAAGGTATTCACAGTCCAGTGGCAAAGATGATTCTTACATATTAAACTTCCGTGTGCATAAGAATTACCTGGGAAGCTGGTTAAAAATGTAAAATTCCACCTATATGCCCAGACATTCTAATTGAGTAGATCAGGGGTGGGGTCTAGGAATCAGTTGTTTTAACAAACACCAAAAACGCTTTTAACTGGTGGTCTGAGGACCACACTTTAAAAAACACTGCTATGCAATGTGATTATTGCTGAGAGGGGGGCATGCTCAGGGTGCCATGGGAGCTCCAAAGAGGAGAACATCACCCAGTCTAGGGGTTCAGGAGATAATCTAGTTGAGAGGGGGAAGGCAGACCAGGCTGGAGTCAAAAGTAGGGTGGGGAAATTGAAGCTTTGTCTCAGGGTACTAAAATCTAAAAGGCACAAAAAATGAATGGCAGGGGAGACCCAAGGACAAGGTAGAGAAAACTGAACTGGGGTGGAGGTGGAGTGTTTTGCACTTGTAGCATTTTCACACTATTCCCTTAAGTTTAAGAACGCTTCCTACTGTTTACTCTGGGCATCACTATTGTTAACAACGTCTCTATTCCAGGCCCAGAGAACAACTTCTGTAAACAGTTAAGCTTGCTTAGAGTCATCAGTGTGAGGGAGAAGGTGGCAGAAGATGAAGCTAGGAAACCAAATAGGAACTTAAAAAGCCAAACCTTAAGTAATTGGGACTTTCTACTGAATGCTATGGGAACTAGTGAAAAGCTTTATGAAGGGGGAAAATTCTTGTTTTAAGAATTTAAAGATAGGCCCTAGAGGAGAGACTTAGAAATGAAAGATACACATTTTAAAGCACTGCTACACTGTATTGGGGCTGGGGCTAAGCGGAGGAGATTCATGTTTGTTGCATATTTAACTAAACGCCATACTTAATAGTTAAGGATGCCATACTAATGCCATGCTTAACTAAACGCCAGGTGCTGTGCTAGGCAATTTACATGTGCTATCTTTTTAAATCTTTGCAGCAGCTTTGTGAGGTAGGTACAGAAGAGGAAACAGCGGCTCAGAGAAGTGAAGTACTTCTGGGTCGTACTGCTAGTAAATGGCAGAGGAAATAGATTATTTAAGTCTGAAGGCTAGGATGAGCTTTCCATCACAGCGAGCTATCTCCCAGCACTGCTGAATCTTACCAAGGTTGCTCATTTCCTGATCAGCAGCAAATACATATGCTTTTTAAAACCAAAAAGCTGACTTTGCCACTGGATATGTAAGTTTGAGTCTGCCATCTGATTCTGCATCAGTCTTGCTTTCCATGTTAGGTGTACAAACAATATAAAACTGTTATTTGGGGGATCTATATACTTTGTCTCTCCTACAGACTAGTAAGCCACTTGACAGCAGGGACTGTGTATGATCAATGTCAGCTGCAGCGTGGTACCTGGCATCTAGTAGTTTGTTGAATGAATGAATGAATGAATGAACGTCCACCAAGGTGGGTGGAAGGGAAGAAGGGAGAAGTTTTGGCATTCTTTCAAGGATCCAGTCTGGGGGCTTGTTACAGCTACCACATTGTACAACAATAATATTTTCACAACTCCCAAGAAGTAGACTCCTTGAAGCAGATAAAGCTCCTGGAAAGGAGAAAGCTCTGGTTCTGACATTCCCAATCCCTGCAATGGAACTGACAAAAGCACAGACCATAAAGCTTGATTCCCTTCAATGACAGTGTTAAGGACTGGGTTGAAGTCTGCACCTGCATTTGCCATGAAGGGTTGGCTAAACAAATGAATAGTGTAAACAAGATTGCGAGAGGAATGGTTATTTAACCTGTTTAAGAAAACAAACTATTCTCAGGCATTCTGAAGCACTTCAGAAGTGTTTTATCTGAAAATATAAATACATTTATATGCAAATAGTTTTTGCATCTACAACACTCCATTCTTGCTGATTAAGTAAATAAAGCAGGTTCCTAAAGACCCTCAATTATGCAACTCTTTTTTTTCCCTCCTAATTCTGGTAGCTGTATGTACTTGAGAATAATAAAACTGTATTTCTTTGAAATACTCTGTGACAGAATTTTTTAACAATTCAGGCAAACCTCCTCCATTAGGTAGCATCAATGAAACTGTGCTACATATAACACGTCTACCTGGATTAATTTTCTATCCAGCAATAAATAGCATCGCTTGTGCAATCTTATCTCCCAGTCTCTCCTAATCCAACCTACAGTTCTTCCCACCATTTTTGCCATTATTGCATGTGCATGTGTGTGTGTGACAGGAGGGACAAAGGGAGGGATGAATGGAGGAAGGGGAGAAATGTTGACTAATCTTGATGTTCCTTTTAGGGGACAAAAAAAATGGATGGTATAATTTATTTCCCCTTCTAGTATATTTCTCACTCAAATGAGGAAATTAAAAAGTTTATTATGTATATATAATTATAAAATGAATATATAATATATATTATATATTCATTTTATATATATATTATATATACACATACATGTTTTCTTTATAATAAATCCTTGATTGTAGGTTTTTATAAAAAGCTACATATAACATGGGATCATTTGACACTTCAAAATTCTACTTGGCCAAATTGGCCAGCACTAGAAAGGCTGACATATCCCTGCTTTCCAGCTGGCTAGCCCCTTGTTCAGAGCATCTTTCTACATTATTTACCTGGAATTACCCTAATTCCTTCCAATATCATTTTACTCCTGAATCACTGGGAATTTTTCATTCTCCCAGAACAAGAGGGGCATTCTCCAAATTCCTTCTCCAATGGCTTGAACCCAGACTACTCAGATAATTTGTTCTGAGAAACTCAATATATTAATTCAGATACAAGCTTTAATGCACAAAAATTAAATCTATAATATCTAGTTATTTTGGATGCTTCAAATGAACTTTATTTTGTATCTTGTATATTGGACACTAACTGAGGTTTAGGAGGGGAAGAACTGCTGAACTGAAGAGCCAATGAATTCTATGCTCTCTTGAAACTTAATGGCAAGCTTTCATCCCAGAAACATAAGGGGATTCTTGAGGCCTGCAGTTGCATTCCTGCCGCTCAGGGTAATCAATAAAATCTGGGGCAGGCAAGCCAGACAGGATCATTAGGGATTTGTTCCAGATTGTGAATGTTGGACAAACGGGAAGAATGAAGGTCACGTCAAAAGTATGAAGATGGAGAGAGTTAGCTGGGTCATAGAAAGAAAGCATGTTGTTGTCATAATCCAGAAGGACACCCAGACGCTTCAACTGTGGGGGCACATCCACCAGCATTTCCTTGTTGTTATGTCTCACTACGAAGTTACTATTGCATCGAGAGAAGACCCACGAGGAGGCGTTCTTGCCAATCCATTCATTCTTGGGAGCTGATTTGTAGGCAATGCCAATTGCATACCTGTGATACAGTGCAAAGGAGAGAGAAGTAAGTATTTATTATGACCTGAGTTGTGCTCGACCTCATATAGGATATCTAAGAAGCAGAATACTTATTTCTTCCTTAAACAGTTTATATTTTGATCTAGCACTAGAGCTTTAAAAAAAAGTTAGCAATTAGAATGCTGTAATTCTCAACTCCTAGCTCAGTATATTTTCCATGATTTTATTTTTAAAAAGCTGGCAAATTTTCCTAGGATAGGTTTCCATCACATGCCTTTTGACCTTGACTTTCTGGTATTCTGTTTGTGCTATAGAACTGAATCTCCCAGGAACCTAACAACAGGGGAGAGAAGAGAAAAGAAAAATGGGACCTACTCACCATGTTGAGGAACCCATGACCACCTCCCAGTAGTGGCAGCCACTGTCAATGAATATATTTCCTGCTGCTCCATAGCACCCTGTGCCACTAAACCTCTCTGGGGTATGGCTCTTCTTCAGAGAGCTTTCATCCTTTTCCATCTGCAGTCCATCATTGGAGATTTTCAACTTCTTGTGAGTCATTTTGGGATCCAGTTTAAAGGGTTGGCCTGAAAAAAGTAGAAAAAAGAAAACGCATGGGGAAGTATTTAAGGATTCTATCTTTGTCCTCCAGGACCATCACTACCAGAGGAGCCTCAATATGATGATCATTCTTGAGTCAGTGGTGTTTGGATTACATTAAGGAAGCAGGCCAGAGGCCACTGTTTTCAATAAAATTAAAATAAGCCGCCCCTCTTCATAAAGTGTCAAATTAAAAGAGGGCTCTCAGGGTCTCAGGTTCTCAAATAAATTTTGTACTTTGTTTTATTTCAGTGGGTGGTTTGGGATTTCAGCAGATTTCAGAGGAAGGAGTATGTGATGTGAGACAAAGTGAGGGAACAGATGAGATAATTGCTGCTTGGTGGCAGAACAAAAAAAAGACTGAGAACAACTGAACAACAGGACAATTTTTTGCCCTCTCACTACTGGGAGGTAAATAACATATAACAAGGTAACTTTGTTAGAGTGACTGCTGCATCATTGATAATTAGGGAAAATATTTGTTGTGTAGGATCATTCACAACAAGAACTCCTTATAGTCATATGACAAAACCAGTTAGTTACTAGGAGCCAATGGCTGGGGATGGCAAGAGTTGTATTATACAAAACATGTCCGGTACGTACCATTGGTGAATATAACAGCCACCTCCTACTTTTTCTTTCTTACCCACTTTCACTGTAGAGGCCAGGAAAGCTAAATCCTCACACTTCTAGCCTCCCTTGCTGCTGGGGTAGCTAAGAAGATGGAAGCTAAGTCAGATAGGGTTGGGGAAACTTCTGGGAAAGTGCCAGCTTTCTCAATAAAAGGGATAGCCATCATGTGTGCCAACACTTTCCCTTCTTTCTGTTGTGAAAGGAAATATAACATCTAGAGGTTGCAGTAGCCAGGTCATGACCACGTATCAATAAACCAAAACCAATGGGAGAAGGAGCCTGGGTCTTTTACGACATCACAAAGCTGCTGCACCAGCCCCGAACCACCTACCTTCAAACTTCTTACTATGTGTGAGATAGAGAAAAGTCCTACTGTTAAAGCTGCTAACAAACACTATTTGTTAAGCTAAATTAGCTGTATTTTTCTGTCACTTTAAGTCAAAAGCATTCCTAACAGGTATGGCTTCTCTGTGGTAGCATTTTACCATATTATCACAAATAGTTCTTTTTTACTCAATTGTCCCTCATGCATGGAGGTGGAGTGCAGAGAAAAACTCTTCACTAACAGCCTCCCAAGCCACCAGCTATTTTATGTACATCTCTGTGTCCACATATCTCCCAGGGGCACAAACCAACCCCTGGCCCAAAGCACAAACTCCAACAGTAAAGCTCTTGTACGCAGTGCCTCTGTCTCTCGCACTGCCGTGGGTGCCAGTGTCAGGCTCAGTGTACTCGCTGGCAGGGAGGGAAAACTGATCTATCATTTTGGAATCACCACAACGTACTATTTGTTTTAAGTCGAGTAGGTTCACTGTTCCGGCTGCCTGCTTGGTTTATGGCTTTAACAATGAAGATGTAGCGTGTCCCACTCTGAAGTCCATGAACTGTGTAATGGTTCTGTTTAATGTTGGGCACAATCATCCAGCTATCCACGGAATTATACAGGCCTGCAACGTGGGGAAAGACAAGGATGTTAAGGTAATAGAGACAGGAGGAGAAGCACACTGAAAATTCATCATAAGCTGCCCCCAAAAGTGAATTTCATTTTGTTTTGAGTCCTGGAAGACACAGTGAGATGAACCTCCTCTACTTCTCTTCTCCCACGGAGCTAAGCTTATGCCAGGCTCCTCATTTCTGGTAATTGAATGTAACCACACCACTTCAGTTTGCTGCCAAATAACACAGGAAAAACTTCTATAAAAAATCACAGAATCATCTCTTTTATGAAGTCTTTAGATATTTACCCCAAAGGTCCGATCCTCTGAGATTTGAGTTTGATCTCTTATGATGGATGGAGCAGTTCTGTGCAAAGCACAGTAACATGGAATCTCAGAGGCAAAAGGACATGTAGACACTGTATTTCCCTCATGTTACAAATAGGAAACTAAGATGGGGGGAAGAAAAGTGACTTGCCCAAGGCCACAGATAGATGGTGATGGTACTGAGAGTAGAATCCTGGTCTCTTCAATCTTAGTCCAGTGTTCTCTCCACTACCTCACAATTCATGGAGTGAACATAATGTTCCTTTGTTTCCGCAAAGTAGCAAAGCTTTCAGGGCTTATGATTCAACTCTCTCACCTCATCCTCCAGCTTACTTCCAAAACTAGCTGGGCTCCAAAGTACCACAGAGAAGCCAAGGAGGTGACATAATAAAGTGAAATGTCATCTCCTCACTTGACACTACCCCTTCTTGGTTCTGATTCCAATATTCGTTTGAGGTTGGGTGGTTGAGGAACATGTTACCATCTGGAACCTTCTTCCCTCCCAAGCAGGGAAAGGGATCAGAGATCTAGGTTCCTGCTTTTGAAACTCTTTAGACCATAAACATTGATTTAAACAGAGAAAAACATACATAATTAAAAACATGTATTTGACTTAACTTTTAGTAAAAGAGAGATCGACATTCTAGTCTGAATTATCTAGACTTCTCTCTTCTGTTATCTGCTTTTCAGTCAGTTAACTGCTCTTTAACGATAATTCTACCAGAGGGTGGAAAAGAAAAGGCAGGGAAAATGAGTGGTGAATTTAGTCACTTCTATGCAGCTGTAGCAAAGGGTTTATTGAGGTTGAAAACTGAAAATAATAATAAGTGTTTTGAAAGAGAAATGATCAGGAGGGTTTTAGACCTAATTTGGAGGGGTGGAGGTAGAAAACGTCTAAATTAAAACCAGAAAAAAGAAGCACAATGGAGTGCAAACAGATATGCTACAGAAGGAAGAATTGATGGAGATGTTCAGTGATTCTCATGAAAACACAAAAAAGGATAAGGGTCAGAAACAATGTCTGAGGGCTGTCTATGTACCAATACACACAGTATGAATCATAAACTGTACATTAAATTTTAATACAAAGGAGGAAATATATGATCTTCCAGATATACTTCTAACAATATAAAACAAACTTCACAGTGGAGCACTTTGCAGCCATAAAAAAGAATGAGGAAGATCTCTATAAACTGATATGGAGTTATTTCCAAGATATGCTATTAATTTTAAAAAGCAAATTGCAAAAGAGCATATATAGTATGCTACCTTTTTTTGCAAGAAAGAAAGGCAAATAAGAAAACATACATATATTTTCTTAGATTTACAAAACAGCAATAACGACAGGAAGAAAAATCAGACAATAATGAAGTTGCTACTTACAAGGGACGGGGATGGGGGAAGAAAATTAAAAGAATACAGGAGAGAATGACACTTCTCTGAGTCTACCTTTTGTGTATAGTTTTCCCTTTTGGAAACATATTGTTGTTTTACAAACTCGAAAAATTTAAATGAAGTCAATATGAATGGGAAGAGTAGGGTCTAAAACTGAAGGCAAACAGAAACAAATGAAGCCATGTTAAATATGTGTGTACGTATATTATGTGTATATATGCATATGCACATGCGTGTATGTGTATGTTTCTAGTACCCAGGTCTTGGTCTTTAATAACATTCTCCCACTGAAAGGAACCAGGGTTCCTTAGAAAAATGGCTGATTTCAAGGCTAAGGCAGGATACAGTGAAAATGAGCCTAGAACATTTTGTTATGCTGGAAAGGAAGTGCTCAAAAGAATGATGGGAGACTATAAGGACCCTTGAGTCAGCTTAAAAGGCTCCCACTGGCTAGATGTGAGCAATCTGAGCACCAAAATAAGTAAGGGTGGTAAAGAATTATAAACCATTGAAAAAAGAGAATTCATGAGTCCACACTGATAAGTAGAAAAATAAACGAAAAGTGAGATATTTGCTTACAGTAGAATGCAGAATGTCAGCTTGTCAATGTGGGAGGGAATGCTCAGTTGGAAAATTATCATTTTGCCATCATCAGTGTAAAGATTGGATCAGGTGAGAATTGTTGATTGATGCTAAAACAAGGGTGGGAGTGGAATGGGTTTGATGAGGAAGCAGGGTATTTTCATCATCTTAAAGTATCACTGCACAGATTGCTTATTAGTTGCAAAAGGAAAAATAGTAACTATGCAGAGAAGAAATTAGGCAACACCCTTGATCAGGTGATCAAAATCAGCATCACCAACGAAGGGCAAGTAGACATTGTGTGTCTCCAGACGTGATGTTCTAAAGAGAACACATCTCTTATGTAGTATGCCAACCAGGAATGCATTATCTGAATATAATCACGAGAAAACATCAGAGAAACCCAAAATAAGGAAAAGCATAATAAGTAAATAAAAGAGCACTTTAAAAAATATCAATGTCATTAAAGACAAAGGCTGAGAAAATGTTCCAGATTAGAGGAGGCTAGAAATATGACAATTAAATCCAATACCTGATCCTAGACTATATAGGACAATATTGGATCTTTTAATGTTATAAAGTATATTACTGGGTCAGCTGTCAAGATTGGAATATGAATGGTGGATTAGTTAAAAGTACTGCATCAATGTCAAATCTCTTAAAGTTGGTAACTGTACTGCGGATACATAAGACAATTTCCTTATTCTTAGGAAACACACACTGAAGAATTTAGAGGTGAAAGACCATGATGTATGCAATTAACTCTCAAATGGTTCAGGAAAAAAAATAGAAACAGAGAATGTTGGCAAATGATAAAGGAAATAAGGCAAAATATTAACAATGGGTGAATCTGGGTAAAGAGTATATGGGCATTCTTTGTGCTAGTCTTGCAAACTTTCTGTAATTTTGAAATCATTTCTAAATTTAAAAAAGGTAAATACATGATCCTCTGGGTATCACTGAGACTTGGTGAGATGGCATTTATGACTGAATTATGGTAATGGAAGTGTACACCTTGTTCAAAAGGGAAAGACCACAATATGGAAGCCTATGAACCTGAGTGTAAATGCACAGCAGAGAGCATTTGCATGAGGATCAAAAGAAGGGAAAATAGAAGTTATATCTTTGTGGCAGTATTTTACAGACTGCCTGGCCAGACAGGTTATAGTCAGCACTTTCATAATGCAAAATGTAAAACTGAAACAGGGGAAAGATATGCAGCAATGCGGAAGACTGTCATCCAAACATCTGTTGGAATTCTCATTTAGCTAACAGCATCATCTGCAACATTATTGGCTTGTGATCATTTCAAACCTTACATAAGGTGAGGAGAATGTTTAAAATGAAGGAGGAAGTCTAAAAGGGGTAGGGGTGTGGAATTACTTCTCCAGACAAAATTCTTATCAACAAGGAAGAAATTTCTGGTTAAAGAAAATGTGGAGCTTGACTATTTTAAGATTCTTCATATAGGTGGTATCATGTAGGATTTGTCCTTCTGTGTCTGGCTTATTTCACTTAGCATAATACCCTCCAGGTTCATCCATCTTATTGCACACAGCAGATTTCCTTCTTTTTAAAGGCTTAATAACATTCCATTTTATGTATATACCACATTTTCTTTATCCATTCATCTGTTGATGGACAACTCTTGGTATGTCAATTATACCTCAATAAAGTGGTTTTTAAAAAAGGATAATGTGGGAAAACCCCAAGGGAAAGTAGCTCTCAGAACCAGGGTTCTGTCTAACTGTGGCAGGTCAAACCCACATGAAGGACTGGTATCTTTATGAATATTTATTCCTAGCAAAATAGTTTCAACTTATCTGGGCATTGCCATCCAAAATTTTGCTTCAGGGCCCTGCCCTTGTCCCTGTTCTATTTCACTTTTGGATTAATGATCAGAGGAGGAAGACATAGAAGGGAGGCTGGGAAGGAAAGTAAATATACTCAAAGGCAGAAACTAGATACAAAAGGATTTTGGCAGGGTGGAATGAGGAGTCAGAACTAACCAGATAAAATGTCATAGGAATAAATTCACGGTGATGTAATTCCGTTTAGGCACTCAATCCCATAGGAATAGGATTTGGAATACCGGGGAATTTCAGCTGACTAGATGCTCAGTGAAGACCGTAGTCAATGTGGCTGCTGGAAAGGGTATATGGCAGGGGGGCATCAGCTAACACAAAAGAGCAATAATTCAGCTAACTTCTGCGGTGGTCAGACCACTTTCGAAGTACTTTTTTAAAACTTTTTTTGACAACGCATTTTATAAAGCACTTTGACAAACAGGAGTGTGTCCATAAAAAGGATACCAGGATGGTTAAAGGGTCTGAAACCATGTCACATGAGGAGCAATTCAAAGAACTGAAGATGTTTAGCCTGGAAAAGAGAAAATTTAGAAGGGACATGAAAGCTACCTAAAATTATCTGAAGAACTGTCATGTGAAAGATAGATTAGGTTTGTTAGTGAGGCACAAAGTGGCAGGACTAGGACTAATCGGTAGCTATGGTTTAATTCAAGGAGCATTAAGCTTGAAGTCTGACAGACTTGGGTTCAATTCTTGACGCCATCAGTTTGTAGCTTTGTGACCTTGGACAACTCATTTAACTTGAGCCTCAGTTTCTACAACTATAAAATAGAATTAACATCATCTATTTCATAAGACTAAGTAAGAAGTCATGAGGACCAAATGAGATAAGTATATGGGAGCATTTGTAAATAAAAAAGCCTAATACACATGTAAATTATTTTGTTATTATTATTCACTAGGAGGAAGAATTGGGCCTTTTATAAGGAAGCACTGACAATTATTTATAGCTGCACGCCAACTGAATGGGCTATTTTGTTAGAATTCAGCTACCCATCACTAGAAATATTCGAGATGAGACAGGACAATCACCCACAGGGTATCTGGTAGATGAGAAGATTTGACTAGATGACCTCTTAGATCCCTTCCAATTCTAAGATGCTATGATTCTATTGCTATTAAGAATTATCCTTTAAGCTTTCTTTTCAGAAGCCCACATATCCTTGAAAATAGAGGTGATAGTCTTTTGATCTTTGTCACTTCTTGGACTTGTCAACTCCCAGCAGAACACTGCTGTCCCCACATCAGGAAAGAGAAGCCCAGTTACTGACTTTAAGACTTTCCAGGGCAGGGGACGCAAGTGCAAACAAGTATAGTGAGGAGGCCTTAGTGTTTGTGACCTCATGACCTGAAGAAACACCCAGGAACACAGCTACCAGGGCCAAGTGGCTTAGGTTGGGGCTGTACGAGGCAAGTGTTTTTTAGAGTTTGACCTCAAATGTTCTCTCACCTCCCCACTCTACCATGTGGCCCAGAACTGTCACAAAACAAGAAAAGGACGCCTATCAGGAGGGTTTGGTCAGAAAAACTTCTCTCATGGGGGTCTGTGAAGTCAGACACAGAAGCACAAACACAAGGTAAAAAGAAAATACTAATTTGCAGCTACACAGATGCAAACTTAGGGTGTGAACCAGTTCCAGTCTCGGATCCAGCTTTAATTCTGCTTTCATTTCCACTTCCCCCCAGCACATTGAGGGGAACTTGCAGCTCAAGTTAAGGTCCTATTCTGCCTTGTCTCGCTCCAGTTCATTAGAAAGTGAAACCGTAACATGTGAGCTAAATGACTGCTTTATAAACATCTTTCATTTGGTGGCCCACAGCTATGTTTTTATATTTGGTGTAACTCTTAGAGGAAAGGGAGAAGAGGTAAAGGGAAGAGTGACAGAGGCAGGAGGCTTGTCACCTATTCACTGATACAAACAGTTTTGGTGAAAGAAGTGGTAGTCTTTGAACAGAATGTATTTTACCATGATAATGAAGTGGAAGGAGAGTCAAGGAGAGGGATGTTCACACACATAGAATCAGAAATGGTGGTGGCTTGGCTACCCAGGGACGAATTCTGAGCTGTGATCTGACTGGGGAGAATGGAGTGATATGGATTAACTGAGGAAAGGCTAAAGATTACATAAACAAATGGGAGTGGCCCCAGTGACTGCCCAGCAAGGAAATACACAACTTGCTTGTCACCCATCAGTAAGGTCTTTGCAATACCCTAGGAGTGCTTGCACTGTCTACAAAACACTATACTAAACAACCTAACATGTCTTACAAACACTTGCCTCGTGGCGCCCCGGCCAATCTTGAGCAGCTTACTGCTTCCTTACATTTCCTTATCTCTGGCCACAGGCCCCAACTACACCATGACTTACTGATGAAGTTAGCCTGGCCAGTGAATATGGTGTACTGAAGCTCATAGGAGCTGATGCTGAACTCATCATCCGAGATCCAGTGGACTGTAATGGTGTCATGGGAGGCAGTACAGAGTTCCTCTCGGATAGATGGTGGGTTTGGGGCTGTAAGGAAAGGTGGAAAAGAAGGTAAGGAGAGCACACTCTCTATTCTGGAACTGTACAGTCATTACTGCTGCTGCCCAACCCGACATCTCGTGGAAAGGAGGTTTTCTTAATAAGAAGCTTTAGATTGCACGTACCATACAACCTGCAGCAAAGTGCTGAGACCTCAAGTTCCCCAAAACCACTTTTGCTTCAATGATAAAGATATTTTAGGCAAAGATCTAAGTTATTGAGATGATTGCCCATTGTCTACTCTGCCAGCACAAACACATATGTAGTTATTAGAGCAAAGTGGTCACTTGGTTTTCTTATGTGACCTTCAACCTATTTCTTTCAATTTCAAAAAAGTTTTATTATGTATTTTGGCAGTATTAATATGGGTTAATTGTGTAAAGTAATATGAGTTCCCTCATCTGTAAAATGAGGATGGTAATTACCTCACAGATTCATTGTATGGATCGTGATGCAAAATTAATATAGAGTGTTTGGCATAAAGTAGATGTTCAATAAATGACAGCTATTTTAATATAGCAACAAAGATAACTACAAATACAAAGTTATTGTGTGTGTATATTTTTCTCATGAAATGATCATTCAACAATTCTGAAGGTAGCCAGCATTTTTGACAGTCTAGTTGTATCCCTCATTTTCTACAATTGTCTGCAAGTCAGATATTTCTTATATTTTTCTTCCTAATCTGCTAATTCCTGAATTTCCTTAAAATCATTTGAGTGGTACCTATACCCATGTGAGACATTCTCTAATATTCTTTAATTACCACCCAAGTTCTACCCCTATTGACAAGTGACAATACATTAATGATAGGCTCATAAGGAGAAATCCATTAGCAACTCTAGCTTTTTACCTTTGAGTATGGATGGTACACCCAATCTGCCCCTGGGACTTTTTGACAAATCATCTCTCTTTAGTTCATTACATGAACTAAAACATATTCTATCTAAAAAGACATATGTATTGTTTTAAAGGTTATAAAAGCATCTTCATTATAAATGTTGTCCTTTTCAGATTATTTTAAAGTGAAAGCACCCCCCCCAAAAAAAGAGGATTAAAATAGGAAGGAAAGCACAGCATTTTCACACCTGTTAAATAATCTAACCCCTCCAGCAATTTCTTTTCTCTGGAAAAATCTAAAGCAAAGTTTTCAAAGGCATCATTAAAATTGATGTCTGGAATCAGAACTTGAGAAGATGCAGTTGCCATAGCGACCCTGGAAGAGAGAAAAGTATATCAATATACATCAAAATAGGTTTGCAACCTTTATCTAGTGTTTGATTTCTGGCTTAACAAGGTGAAAATAAATGACTGGTAGGGCTTGATTCACTAAATGAAAAAATATCATATCTTTGCTTTTCCAATGGAAACCATTTAAATTTTAATCATCAGAAACCAATTAAGGGTTATACCATATTTATTCACATATGGTCACCCCTCAAACATACTCCCCCATCCTGTCTTAATTTGGAGAAGTAAATACAGGATTTTTTCCCCTCTGCATCATTTTCCATCTGGCAGGCAGCATAAAAACTAGACCTCTGAAGGCTTGGTAAGGGTGGCTTAGGAGAATTTTTTTCTCCCCCTCTATTTTTTATGCTAATCAACAAGCCAGCATGCTGGGGCTTGGTTAAAACCTCCCCCTACATAGTACACTTTGTTTGATCTTTTATAAGATTTACATTTAACTTTATCATTCTCTAATTATATAATAATATGCTAGCTTTATCTCCCCAACTAATTCTAAGTGTCTCAAGAGCAGGTTTCATATTTTGTAACTCTTATAATCTTCCATGGTCCCTAACACAGTGTTGGACATATAGCAAATAATTGTTGAATGAATCATTGAATGACTAACAACAACAACACAACTGCTCACCTTTATTGAGCATTTAGTATAAGACACCATGCATGTACTTTACATACATTACCTAAGTTACTCCTTACCCTAACCCTGCGTAGTCTATGTTATTTCCATTTTGTAAATGAGACATAGAAAGGTTAAGTAGCTTGCTCAAGGTCAGACAACCAGTAAGGGTGAGGAAAAAAAAGAAATATTAACTGAACCCATGTTCATTGGATTCTAAACTCTATACCCTTAACCATTTAGACAGTTCTTCTTTTTAAAAATAAAATATATTTTTATATATTACAGCAATTCTTAACCATTGTTCCAAATCAGAATTATCTCTGAGCTTTGATCAAAACATACATGTTTAGGCCTTGTGCCAGACCTGAATTAGAACCAGTGAAGATCCTTGAGCATGCAAATAACAGAATGGAAAGAAACATTAATTCGGAAACAATATGCACTTAGGGTGGAGGAAAGAGGCATTGAATGTAGGAAGACCAGAGAGGAAACTTTTATGGTGAACTAGTTGTGGGGATGAGAGTTAAACAAATACATATCCTTATGCACGTATACCCTGCTACACATCTACTGACAATAGCTTTTGGCTGTTTCTGAAGATAGAGGTATTTCAGGAATAAATTTCAGGCGAGGATAAATAAATGAAAGACTAATACAGTGAGAGCCACTGAAGCATTTTAGGCAGAGGAGTGATGTGCTCAAATTTGTTTCAAGAACAATACTCCAGCTGCAGTTGATACACTGGAGGGGGTCAAAACTGGAGGCAGGGAAGATTTTAAGGTGTCTGGGAATGAGCAGAAAGTAATGTGGTGAAAAGGGTGTAAAGAAATAAAACAAAGTTAATTCATAAAACATGAAAACAAACAGCTGACAAATGTATTTAAAAGCCCAATTAAATGAGAAATCAAAGAAATGTAAATTAAAATGAGATCGCATTTAAGATTATAATGACATCGTGGGAGCTTTTTATGCCTATATTAAGTAATGCCTACATGTTTTTCTTAGGACTGAAATTGATTCAACTTTTGGAGGCCAAATTTAGCATTATATCAAAATAGCTTAAAGTGTAAAATTCTTTGACAGCACAGTTCTATTTCATAAATTTTTTTTGATCTGTGATTTTGTTTTTAATTATTGAGCCTTATGATCACATAATTTACAAAATTTGTGCTAATGGTATATCTTCTCTACTTTAATCCTTCTAATGAATTGGCAAAAGCACCACTACCAATCACACATATACAACAGTTCTACAGTTGTATGTGTTTTTGAATAGATGTTTAAAAGGCAATCCTGAATTATAACTTGGTCTGCCTTAGTAAAGAATTCATAAGCAAAGATTGCTACTGTATCTTGTCATGCTGAACTTTAAGAACATCTGATCTTATAGATTATCTCTAAAATGTGAGAAGTGTTAAATATTCTATATTTAGCATTATACATAAACCACACTAAAATATCTTTCATTAAGCAGAAGGCAACATTTTAGATACAGAGAATTTTAATTAAATTGGCCTAATTAAGACCAAAAAGAGAAAGTATACATGGCCAGCATATCTCAGTCCTTGCCTTAACAGGCTAATGAACTTAAAGCGCAGGTAAGTCTTGCTCTGTTCTGTGAGACAGTGAAGGGGTTTCCTCAGTATTTAAATATATGAATATAACCAGTTATATAAATTTAAATATGAACCCAATCTCCTATAGGTCTTGAGATGACATTCACCTCCTCTTACACAAGTCCAATCATCTCTTTAGAAGAGGAAAACAGTGATGGCACTTGTTGAACTGGAATTACTAGAATAATTTAAATCATTCTTTCATCATGTGCTACACAGAAGTTCCTACTTGCAAACTGGATGTTCTGCTCTCTAAGTACTTCACAATTTTTTTTCACTAAGGAAATAACTATATGATATATGCAAAGATACAACTACAAGGGCACTCAACACACTGTGTGCAACACATCTAACAATGGCAACTGAGCTAAGTAATGTCTTATACATCAAAAGATGAAACATTGCAAGGCCACTGGAAATCAGGCTATACAAAAATATCCAATGACAGGGGAAAGTTTGTGATACATCATTAAACTTCAAACATAGGGTAAAATGCAGTATACACAGCATGATCTTTTGTTTGTGATATATATTATATTTATTTATTTATATTTATTTATTTATTATTGTTTTATTTATATATATATATACACACACATATATATACATATATATATATATATGGTATTCCCAAATGTTAACACTGGCTGGAAAGTTAAGGATGAGATAAAAATGACATTGAGGTATGTGTATGTGTGTGTGTGTCTGTGTGTGTCTGTCTTTCTATGTTTAAGCAAAACACATTAGCTATCTCTCAAGGCTTTGATCTCTGTTAGGGATAATACAATAATTGTCATTGTCATTTGTAAGGAGGGGAGGAGGAATAACTCTCCCAGGTAAAATTTCATTTTAACTGAAGTCTTGGTTCTTAATACAATACAATGAATAATGGTGGGGAAGAATTTCAGATCCTATGAGAGATCAGTGAGTAAGATATTTAGTTTGGGTAGGAGATTCTCAAGCCATACCACATAGTTAGCCATCTATTCCACCTACTCCATAGGCTATTCCTAAGCCCACGAAAAGAAGATTTAGATATAGAGTTGGGAATCATCAACAGCTAGATGATAACTGAAGCCCTAGGAGCTATAAGTTTGCAACAGGGAGAATATGTAGTAAGAAAAGACAATAGCTTAAGACAGGATCACAAAGAACAATAGCATTATAGAAATAGGTCAAGGAAGAGTTGCTCACAAAGACAAATGAAACCAGACAGGTAGGAAGAAAACCAGGAGTGTTCTCAAGCTAAGGGCAGAGAATTTTCAAGTAAAAATGGTCAATAGGGACAAATGTTACTAAGAGGCCAAGTAAAATGAAACAATAAGATAAAACAAAGGTGTTCATTTGGTGATCCAGGAAAGAACACTTTCAATAGTACGGTAGTGGCAGAAGACATTTCAGAGAGTTGAAGAGTGAGTGGGCATGATTACATACAGTAGTTTAAATATATGTTTTATCTCTGCTCTCATGAAATCCCACTGAAATGACAGACAAAGGGAAAAAAATCAGAAATCCATAAAGACAAAGAGAACGGAAAAGAGATGTGCGCAAGTAAGAGATTGTCAACAAATGTTTGGAAACTAGAAAGGGATGGATGAGTGGTAACCAACAACAGAGCAGAGAAAGCTGGATCAGGAAGCCAGAAACATCAAGCTGATTTAGTACGACAGATAGTTGAATGTTTGCATGAGGAAGAGCTAGACTGCCAGATTCACTCAACCAGAGACTACCCCTCTCTCATCTGATGCCATACTAAAAGCAGTCTTAAAATCCTTTTCTTGCTTGGCTTCCAAAATAGTTGCAGTCAGACTTATACCCTGAGTCCCCCTCCAGAAGCAGGAGATTGGTGGATTCCTTCCAGGGGTAATTGACCCAAGAGGAAACACCTACGGAACTGACACTTAGGGTACACTCAATAAAAATCTGTATTTTGCTTTATAATCCTATAGCAAATTTCACCAAGAAACAAACTGTTCCCACCCCCTCAGATCTTCCAGTCACCTTTTGGTGCTTAAAATCAAACAGGCAGCAAAAATCTCCCCAAACATCTAGGGAAAGAAAGAAACTAAAACAAACTAACAGAGAAAAGGAACTTGGAGGAAACCAAGACAATGTAAAACAACTTTTTCAATGATCATCAGTATCATCAGGATGATAAACAAATAGTTTGTATACAGAAAGCAAGGACAGAATGCTAAAAAGAAGCGAAGATCAAGAAAGAGCTCTTACAAATAAATACATGAATGCTTAATTTAAAATTTTAATAGAAGGATGAAAAATTAAGGAAACATCTTAGAACAAGAAGACAAAGTCATGGAAAATAGGAGATAAAAGATTTTTTTAAGTTAGAAGGAAAAATTAGGATGCCCAAATGTTGACTAATTAGAGTCCCAGAAAGAGAGGAGAGAAGAGAGGAGGAAATCATTAGCAAATAACAAAAGACTATTTCCCAGAACTGAAAGTCAGTAGTCTTCAGATTGGAAAGACTGATTTAGTGATAAAAGACCCACACCAAGGCATATCTTGGTGAAATTTCAGAAAAAGTGAATTAAAGATAAGAATTTCAAAGCTTCAGATTTTAAAATATAGGTCACATTCAAAAGATCAGGAATCAAAATAGCAGTGGACTTCTCAATACAACACTAGAACTTAGGAGACAATAGAGCTGTGCTTTCAAAATTACAGGGAAAATTTATTTCCAACCTATCAAATTAGAAAATAGATTTTAAGTATTATTTAAACAAAAAATTATCAAAAATTTATTTCCCTTGTGCTTTTTCTTAGGAAGCTATGGGAACATTTTTTTTTCAACAAAATTAAGGGAAAAAATGGTACATGAAGGGGAAATCATGTGGTACCCAATGGAATCCTTAATTAAGAACACAGAGCTGAGAATCTAAGAAGACTAAGTTAGTTGGAATTCGGAGGGCAGAGTACTAGAGAGGAGGAGAAAGCTGCACAGAAAATTCTGGAGACTTTCAGAAGGTTCTCTAATATTCAACAAAATACTGATCAACACACACATGTGAAGAAACTGCCCAATTCCAGAGAAAGAGTTACCCAAAAAGATTAGAGGGAAAAAAACCCTAATGCTCCCACAGGGCCAGGAATAATGTCTGTTTCCACCAGCCAGACCAGAAAGTCTCATGATTCATGGGGCACCCAGTAGAGTACTCAGAAGGGTCTTGCCTCAGTAGTGGGGAAAAATTTCCCCTGGACTAAACACTGCTCTGATACTACCTAACAAATCTAAAAAGCAAGACCTGAAAGGAACAAGCTATTTTTAAGTAATTTAACTGTGTCCTGGAACAAAGTTTAGGGATATTTATAGAGACACAAAAATATACAGCACCCAATAAGATAAAATTCACAATGTTCAGCATCCAATAAAAGATAACCAATAAAAGATGTGCAAAAAAAAAAGAAAAGAAAAGAAAAAAGAAATAACCAGACATGCAAAGAAGCAAGAAAATAAAATCCATCATGAGGAGAAAAAGGCAACTGGTTGAAACTGATACAGAACTGACAAAGATTAGAATTAGACATTAAAGCAATTATTATGACTGTATTCCATATGCTCAAAAATTAGAGGAAAGGCTAAATATGTTAAGTAGATATATGAAAGGTATAAAAAAACTCAAATTGAACTTCTAGAGGTGAAAACTACAATATCTGAGATGAAAAATACATTAGACAGGTTAATTAGGCATTACAGAAGAAAAAGGTTAGTAAGCTTGAAGACATTATCATTAGAAACTATCAAAATGAAACATAGCGAAAAAAAGATGAACAGGGTATCAGTGAGCTGAGGACAACTTCAAGCAGCCTAATATACATATAACTGGAATTCCTGTAAGAGCAAAAGGAGGCAGCATAAAAATATTTGAATAAATAATGGATAAAATTTTACCAAATTCACAGAACTCAATTGTTAATATTTAAAATGGAAAAAAAAATATAAGGATGTCATTTAGAAACATAAAGGTTATGTCAATAGAAACACCTAATAGAACTGAAATTGCTTGGCTTTGTTGTAAAAGTGTAGACTATGGCACTAGACTCCCTAGATTTGAATCCTCCCTCTGCCCCTAAACTAGTTGGTTAGTCTTAGGGGAGTCACATAGCCTCTCTGAGTCTCAGTCTCTCATTTGCAAAATGGGAATAATAATAGTGTCTATCACATAAGGTTTTTGTGAGAGTTAAATGAGTTAATACTTATAAAGGCTTAGAATAATGTCCAGCACAAAGTAAATGTTCAGTATTCTTACTGGAGAGCAGAAACTGGAGATGAGAGGAGATTGCTATTTCTTACAGTTTTACTATTAGCAAAATTTGACTGTTTAACTAGGTACATGTATTACCTTAATATAAATAATTTTAAAGGTTTAAGAAGAGTAAATTAGAGGTGGGGAAGTGAAAAGTCTTTCAAGAGGTTTGCCGTGAAGTGAAGGAGAAAGATATGGCAGTAGCTGGAGTGAATGTGAGGTAGAAGAAGGCTGTGGGTATTATTTTTCAGACAGGAGAGACATGAGTGACTTTAAAAGTGGATGTGAGATCAACTAGAATGGGGTCAAAACTGAAGCTATGGAACAAAGAAGGTATGTGGCCAAAGCACAAATGAAGGGCCATCTCTTCCATTTAACCAGAAGGAAGATGGAAGTAATGGATGTGGATGTCTGTATGTCCAGCAGTTTGGTATGAGAAATTGAGGAATTTACCATTTTATATCTACTACTCTCTCTGTAAAATAGGAGGTAAAGTCACTGGCTGAGCATGAGCAGGAAGGTGGCAGGGCTGGAATTTTGAGTTGACTACAGAAAATCTGTAATAGCCTTTATGGAGACAAGAAAAAAAAGAAAGCTGACCAAAGCAATACAGAAAAATTTCAGATCTGTACTGAGGGCCCAGCTGAGATTAGAAGCCATACATTTATGGTGCAGTAGTACCAATATCTTTGGTTATGTGATTTCCTCCAGCAAGTTTCTGTAACTCAAACCAGGCATGGAAAAGGTGGGAAATGTTGGGCTGATTCAGGGTTGGGATGTTATCAGGTTGGTGTGATATAAAGACAGTGGGGAAAAGGAACTGGGGATATTGAAGAGAAAGTAGCTGAACTGAGAAATGACAGATCCTAAACAGGCTAAAGGAAGAAGTAAAGAGAGTAGGCAGCTGGTAGGTAGGTGTCAGGACTTAGAGGTCTCCATGGTTGAAGAATAGATGTATTGGTAGAAAAACTGACAACTGTAAGTATAGACATTGTAGTTAGAAATTGTGATGTTTTATGATTAAAGTGTAATTTTGAGTGATGGTGAGGTTCAGTTTGTGGGCCATGGAAGTGGGTGGATGAAGTGGAGCAGAGGTGAAGGTTACTGGAGGAGGGGATGGTAAGGAACCAGAAGACAAGATGGCTAGAGTATTAGATGCGTCAACCATGTGGATGTGGCTAACGTTGCACAGAATGATGGTAGAAGCAATAGAAAGGACTACTGTGAACCTGGAGCCAAAAAGTCTTCAGTGAATGAAAGGGAACTATAAAGAAGTCAAAGCTGGCCTAATGAGCCCCTGTAGCTCCTTAAAACCTTGATGACTATACTGAACAATGTTTCACTTTAGATCTTGGATTCTTAGTAAATGATGTATAGACAGGCTTGAAAGGATCCACAAGTCCTCTGAAATTGTATGCAAAATTCTATGTCTATATATCTAACACACATTTTTCCTCCTCAGGAAGCGGATTCATAATTTTCATCACATTTTCAAAGGGGTGGCTGATTAAGTAAAAGCCTAAGAATTATTGCTGTAAAGGATTTATGTGAGGAATAGTTCAATGAAAACAATAGAAATTGCATGTAGGTTTAGGAAGGGAGTGCAGCTATCTATGTGGCTGAAAGTTTCTCTGCCCCTCCACCAACACCAACAGAAGGCTCCAGGCCTGAGTGGGCAGTGGAGAGCTCTGGCATGGCTAGGGCACATGGTCGGCTGTGCATGAGGACCAGAAGGCCACAGAGACAGAGAGAAGGGTGCTGGACACCCACAGGACAATCTACCACATTGAGACTTAGTGACTAGCCAGCTAGGAAAAGCATCAGGTGGCAGCTGCCCTGTACATGCCTGAACAGAATTAAGTGACTTTAAGTTGGCCCCTTTTCGTAAGAGTAGGCATGCCCAAAGAACATAAGGATCTCACCTCTCGGCAATATTTTTTGCAGACTGGAGAAACCGTGCCTGGTCATTTTCTTTCAGGATGTGCTCGGCTTGGTTGATGAGGACTGTTGACCGTTCAAGACACTGGCGACAATTTGCAACCTGCTGTGCTAACTTTCTCAGTTTCATAACCTTAGAGGAATTAGCAAAAGAAAAATAAGAACATATCCATTGTTTAATTAAAAACGATAAAACAACATGAAGGAGATCTGCTGCAGTGACTCTAAAAATAAGACCTATTAATATGCCATGGTCCCTGTCCTAATCACTCGCCTTCTCACCCAACCCCCCGTGCCTGTTTTGCCAACCCCTTCTTCCACCTA